>NC_064412.1:58142500-58297222 GCF_023375975.1 Astyanax mexicanus | reverse complement strand
CCCTAACCCTAACCCTAACCCTAACCCTAACCCTAACCCTAACCCTAACCCTAACCCTAACCCTAACCCTAACCCTAACCCTAACCCTAACCCTAACCCTAACCCTAACCCTAACCCTAACCCTAACCCTAACCCTAACCCTAACCCTAACCCTAACCCTAACCCTAACCCTAACCCTAACCCTAACCCTAACCCTAACCCTAACCCTAACCCTAACCCTAACCCTAACCCTAACCCTAACCCTAACCCTAACCCTAACCCTAACCCTAACCCTAACCCTAACCCTAACCCTAACCCTAACCCTAACCCTAACCCTAACCCTAACCCTAACCCTAACCCTAACCCTAACCCTAACCCTAACCCTAACCCTAACCCTAACCCTAACCCTAACCCTAACCCTAACCCTAACCCTAACCCTAACCCTAACCCTAACCCTAACCCTAACCCTAACCCTAACCCTAACCCTAACCCTAACCCTAACCCTAACCCTAACCCTAACCCTAACCCTAACCCTAACCCTAACCCTAACCCTAACCCTAACCCTAACCCTAACCCTAACCCTAACCCTAGACCCTAACCCTAACCCTAACCCTAACCCTAACCCTAACCCTAACCCTAACCCTAACCCTAACCCTAACCCTAACCCTAACCCTAACCCTAACCCTAACCCTAACCCTAACCCTAACCCTAACCCTAACCCTAACCCTAACCCTAACCCTAACCCTAACCCTAACCCTAACCCTAACCCTAACCCTAACCCTAACCCTAACCCTAACCCTAACCCTAACCCTAACCCTAACCCTAACCCTAACCCTAACCCTAACCCTAACCCTAACCCTAACCCTAACCCTAACCCTAACCCTAACCCTAACCCTAACCCTAACCCTAACCCTAACCCTAACCCTAACCCTAACCCTAACCCTAACCCTAACCCTAACCCTAACCCTAACCCTAACCCTAACCCTAACCCTAACCCTAACCCTAACCCTAACCCTAACCCTAACCCTAACCCTAACCCTAACCCTAACCCTAACCCTAACCCTAACCCTAACCCTAACCCTAACCCTAACCCTAACCCTAACCCTAACCCTAACCCTAACCCTAACCCTAACCCTAACCCTAACCCTAACCCTAACCCTAACCCTAACCCTAACCCTAACCCTAACCCTAACCCTAACCCTAACCCTAACCCTAACCCTAACCCTAACCCTAACCCTAACCCTAACCCTAACCCTAACCCTAACCCTAACCCTAACCCTAACCCTAACCCTAACCCTAACCCTAACCCTAACCCTAACCCTAACCCTAACCCTAACCCTAACCCTAACCCTAACCCTAACCCTAACCCTAACCCTAACCCTAACCCTAACCCTAACCCTAACCCTAACCCTAACCCTAACCCTAACCCTAACCCTAACCCTAACCCTAACCCTAACCCTAACCCTAACCCTAACCCTAACCCTAACCCTAACCCTAACCCTAACCCTAACCCTAACCCTAACCCTAACCCTAACCCTAACCCTAACCCTAACCCTAACCCTAACCCTAACCCTAACCCTAACCCTAACCCTAACCCTAACCCTAACCCTAACCCTAACCCTAACCCTAACCCTAACCCTAACCCTAACCCTAACCCTAACCCTAACCCTAACCCTAACCCTAACCCTAACCCTAACCCTAACCCTAACCCTAACCCTAACCCTAACCCTAACCCTAACCCTAACCCTAACCCTAACCCTAACCCTAACCCTAACCCTAACCCTAACCCTAACCCTAACCCTAACCCTAACCCTAACCCTAACCCTAACCCTAACCCTAACCCTAACCCTAACCCTAACCCTAACCCTAACCCTAACCCTAACCCTAACCCTAACCCTAACCCTAACCCTAACCCTAACCCTAACCCTAACCCTAACCCTAACCCTAACCCTAACCCTAACCCTAACCCTAACCCTAACCCTAACCCTAACCCTAACCCTAACCCTAACCCTAACCCTAACCCTAACCCTAACCCTAACCCTAACCCTAACCCTAACCCTAACCCTAACCCTAACCCTAACCCTAACCCTAACCCTAACCCTAACCCTAACCCTAACCCTAACCCTAACCCTAACCCTAACCCTAACCCTAACCCTAACCCTAACCCTAACCCTAACCCTAACCCTAACCCTAACCCTAACCCTAACCCTAACCCTAACCCTAACCCTAACCCTAACCCTAACCCTAACCCTAACCCTAACCCTAACCCTAACCCTAACCCTAACCCTAACCCTAACCCTAACCCTAACCCTAACCCTAACCCTAACCCTAACCCTAACCCTAACCCTAACCCTAACCCTAACCCTAACCCTAACCCTAACCCTAACCCTAACCCTAACCCTAACCCTAACCCTAACCCTAACCCTAACCCTAACCCTAACCCTAACCCTAACCCTAACCCTAACCCTAACCCTAACCCTAACCCTAACCCTAACCCTAACCCTAACCCTAACCCTAACCCTAACCCTAACCCTAACCCTAACCCTAACCCTAACCCTAACCCTAACCCTAACCCTAACCCTAACCCTAACCCTAACCCTAACCCTAACCCTAACCCTAACCCTAACCCTAACCCTAACCCTAACCCTAACCCTAACCCTAACCCTAACCCTAACCCTAACCCTAACCCTAACCCTAACCCTAACCCTAACCCTAACCCTAACCCTAACCCTAACCCTAACCCTAACCCTAACCCTAACCCTAACCCTAACCCTAACCCTAACCCTAACCCTAACCCTAACCCTAACCCTAACCCTAACCCTAACCCTAACCCTAACCCTAACCCTAACCCTAACCCTAACCCTAACCCTAACCCTAACCCTAACCCTAACCCTAACCCTAACCCTAACCCTAACCCTAACCCTAACCCTAACCCTAACCCTAACCCTAACCCTAACCCTAACCCTAACCCTAACCCTAACCCTAACCCTAACCCTAACCCTAACCCTAACCCTAACCCTAACCCTAACCCTAACCCTAACCCTAACCCTAACCCTAACCCTAACCCTAACCCTAACCCTAACCCTAACCCTAACCCTAACCCTAACCCTAACCCTAACCCTAACCCTAACCCTAACCCTAACCCTAACCCTAACCCTAACCCTAACCCTAACCCTAACCCTAACCCTAACCCTAACCCTAACCCTAACCCTAACCCTAACCCTAACCCTAACCCTAACCCTAACCCTAACCCTAACCCTAACCCTAACCCTAACCCTAACCCTAACCCTAACCCTAACCCTAACCCTAACCCTAACCCTAACCCTAACCCTAACCCTAACCCTAACCCTAACCCTAACCCTAACCCTAACCCTAACCCTAACCCTAACCCTAACCCTAACCCTAACCCTAACCCTAACCCTAACCCTAACCCTAACCCTAACCCTAACCCTAACCCTAACCCTAACCCTAACCCTAACCCTAACCCTAACCCTAACCCTAACCCTAACCCTAACCCTAACCCTAACCCTAACCCTAACCCTAACCCTAACCCTAACCCTAACCCTAACCCTAACCCTAACCCTAACCCTAACCCTAACCCTAACCCTAACCCTAACCCTAACCCTAACCCTAACCCTAACCCTAACCCTAACCCTAACCCTAACCCTAACCCTAACCCTAACCCTAACCCTAACCCTAACCCTAACCCTAACCCTAACCCTAACCCTAACCCTAACCCTAACCCTAACCCTAACCCTAACCCTAACCCTAACCCTAACCCTAACCCTAACCCTAACCCTAACCCTAACCCTAACCCTAACCCTAACCCTAACCCTAACCCTAACCCTAACCCTAACCCTAACCCTAACCCTAACCCTAACCCTAACCCTAACCCTAACCCTAACCCTAACCCTAACCCTAACCCTAACCCTAACCCTAACCCTAACCCTAACCCTAACCCTAACCCTAACCCTAACCCTAACCCTAACCCTAACCCTAACCCTAACCCTAACCCTAACCCTAACCCTAACCCTAACCCTAACCCTAACCCTAACCCTAACCCTAACCCTAACCCTAACCCTAACCCTAACCCTAACCCTAACCCTAACCCTAACCCTAACCCTAACCCTAACCCTAACCCTAACCCTAACCCTAACCCTAACCCTAACCCTAACCCTAACCCTAACCCTAACCCTAACCCTAACCCTAACCCTAACCCTAACCCTAACCCTAACCCTAACCCTAACCCTAACCCTAACCCTAACCCTAACCCTAACCCTAACCCTAACCCTAACCCTAACCCTAACCCTAACCCTAACCCTAACCCTAACCCTAACCCTAACCCTAACCCTAACCCTAACCCTAACCCTAACCCTAACCCTAACCCTAACCCTAACCCTAACCCTAACCCTAACCCTAACCCTAACCCTAACCCTAACCCTAACCCTAACCCTAACCCTAACCCTAACCCTAACCCTAACCCTAACCCTAACCCTAACCCTAACCCTAACCCTAACCCTAACCCTAACCCTAACCCTAACCCTAACCCTAACCCTAACCCTAACCCTAACCCTAACCCTAACCCTAACCCTAACCCTAACCCTAACCCTAACCCTAACCCTAACCCTAACCCTAACCCTAACCCTAACCCTAACCCTAACCCTAACCCTAACCCTAACCCTAACCCTAACCCTAACCCTAACCCTAACCCTAACCCTAACCCTAACCCTAACCCTAACCCTAACCCTAACCCTAACCCTAACCCTAACCCTAACCCTAACCCTAACCCTAACCCTAACCCTAACCCTAACCCTAACCCTAACCCTAACCCTAACCCTAACCCTAACCCTAACCCTAACCCTAACCCTAACCCTAACCCTAACCCTAACCCTAACCCTAACCCTAACCCTAACCCTAACCCTAACCCTAACCCTAACCCTAACCCTAACCCTAACCCTAACCCTAACCCTAACCCTAACCCTAACCCTAACCCTAACCCTAACCCTAACCCTAACCCTAACCCTAACCCTAACCCTAACCCTAACCCTAACCCTAACCCTAACCCTAACCCTAACCCTAACCCTAACCCTAACCCTAACCCTAACCCTAACCCTAACCCTAACCCTAACCCTAACCCTAACCCTAACCCTAACCCTAACCCTAACCCTAACCCTAACCCTAACCCTAACCCTAACCCTAACCCTAACCCTAACCCTAACCCTAACCCTAACCCTAACCCTAACCCTAACCCTAACCCTAACCCTAACCCTAACCCTAACCCTAACCCTAACCCTAACCCTAACCCTAACCCTAACCCTAACCCTAACCCTAACCCTAACCCTAACCCTAACCCTAACCCTAACCCTAACCCTAACCCTAACCCTAACCCTAACCCTAACCCTAACCCTAACCCTAACCCTAACCCTAACCCTAACCCTAACCCTAACCCTAACCCTAACCCTAACCCTAACCCTAACCCTAACCCTAACCCTAACCCTAACCCTAACCCTAACCCTAACCCTAACCCTAACCCTAACCCTAACCCTAACCCTAACCCTAACCCTAACCCTAACCCTAACCCTAACCCTAACCCTAACCCTAACCCTAACCCTAACCCTAACCCTAACCCTAACCCTAACCCTAACCCTAACCCTAACCCTAACCCTAACCCTAACCCTAACCCTAACCCTAACCCTAACCCTAACCCTAACCCTAACCCTAACCCTAACCCTAACCCTAACCCTAACCCTAACCCTAACCCTAACCCTAACCCTAACCCTAACCCTAACCCTAACCCTAACCCTAACCCTAACCCTAACCCTAACCCTAACCCTAACCCTAACCCTAACCCTAACCCTAACCCTAACCCTAACCCTAACCCTAACCCTAACCCTAACCCTAACCCTAACCCTAACCCTAACCCTAACCCTAACCCTAACCCTAACCCTAACCCTAACCCTAACCCTAACCCTAACCCTAACCCTAACCCTAACCCTAACCCTAACCCTAACCCTAACCCTAACCCTAACCCTAACCCTAACCCTAACCCTAACCCTAACCCTAACCCTAACCCTAACCCTAACCCTAACCCTAACCCTAACCCTAACCCTAACCCTAACCCTAACCCTAACCCTAACCCTAACCCTAACCCTAACCCTAACCCTAACCCTAACCCTAACCCTAACCCTAACCCTAACCCTAACCCTAACCCTAACCCTAACCCTAACCCTAACCCTAACCCTAACCCTAACCCTAACCCTAACCCTAACCCTAACCCTAACCCTAACCCTAACCCTAACCCTAACCCTAACCCTAACCCTAACCCTAACCCTAACCCTAACCCTAACCCTAACCCTAACCCTAACCCTAACCCTAACCCTAACCCTAACCCTAACCCTAACCCTAACCCTAACCCTAACCCTAACCCTAACCCTAACCCTAACCCTAACCCTAACCCTAACCCTAACCCTAACCCTAACCCTAACCCTAACCCTAACCCTAACCCTAACCCTAACCCTAACCCTAACCCTAACCCTAACCCTAACCCTAACCCTAACCCTAACCCTAACCCTAACCCTAACCCTAACCCTAACCCTAACCCTAACCCTAACCCTAACCCTAACCCTAACCCTAACCCTAACCCTAACCCTAACCCTAACCCTAACCCTAACCCTAACCCTAACCCTAACCCTAACCCTAACCCTAACCCTAACCCTAACCCTAACCCTAACCCTAACCCTAACCCTAACCCTAACCCTAACCCTAACCCTAACCCTAACCCTAACCCTAACCCTAACCCTAACCCTAACCCTAACCCTAACCCTAACCCTAACCCTAACCCTAACCCTAACCCTAACCCTAACCCTAACCCTAACCCTAACCCTAACCCTAACCCTAACCCTAACCCTAACCCTAACCCTAACCCTAACCCTAACCCTAACCCTAACCCTAACCCTAACCCTAACCCTAACCCTAACCCTAACCCTAACCCTAACCCTAACCCTAACCCTAACCCTAACCCTAACCCTAACCCTAACCCTAACCCTAACCCTAACCCTAACCCTAACCCTAACCCTAACCCTAACCCTAACCCTAACCCTAACCCTAACCCTAACCCTAACCCTAACCCTAACCCTAACCCTAACCCTAACCCTAACCCTAACCCTAACCCTAACCCTAACCCTAACCCTAACCCTAACCCTAACCCTAACCCTAACCCTAACCCTAACCCTAACCCTAACCCTAACCCTAACCCTAACCCTAACCCTAACCCTAACCCTAACCCTAACCCTAACCCTAACCCTAACCCTAACCCTAACCCTAACCCTAACCCTAACCCTAACCCTAACCCTAACCCTAACCCTAACCCTAACCCTAACCCTAACCCTAACCCTAACCCTAACCCTAACCCTAACCCTAACCCTAACCCTAACCCTAACCCTAACCCTAACCCTAACCCTAACCCTAACCCTAACCCTAACCCTAACCCTAACCCTAACCCTAACCCTAACCCTAACCCTAACCCTAACCCTAACCCTAACCCTAACCCTAACCCTAACCCTAACCCTAACCCTAACCCTAACCCTAACCCTAACCCTAACCCTAACCCTAACCCTAACCCTAACCCTAACCCTAACCCTAACCCTAACCCTAACCCTAACCCTAACCCTAACCCTAACCCTAACCCTAACCCTAACCCTAACCCTAACCCTAACCCTAACCCTAACCCTAACCCTAACCCTAACCCTAACCCTAACCCTAACCCTAACCCTAACCCTAACCCTAACCCTAACCCTAACCCTAACCCTAACCCTAACCCTAACCCTAACCCTAACCCTAACCCTAACCCTAACCCTAACCCTAACCCTAACCCTAACCCTAACCCTAACCCTAACCCTAACCCTAACCCTAACCCTAACCCTAACCCTAACCCTAACCCTAACCCTAACCCTAACCCTAACCCTAACCCTAACCCTAACCCTAACCCTAACCCTAACCCTAACCCTAACCCTAACCCTAACCCTAACCCTAACCCTAACCCTAACCCTAACCCTAACCCTAACCCTAACCCTAACCCTAACCCTAACCCTAACCCTAACCCTAACCCTAACCCTAACCCTAACCCTAACCCTAACCCTAACCCTAACCCTAACCCTAACCCTAACCCTAACCCTAACCCTAACCCTAACCCTAACCCTAACCCTAACCCTAACCCTAACCCTAACCCTAACCCTAACCCTAACCCTAACCCTAACCCTAACCCTAACCCTAACCCTAACCCTAACCCTAACCCTAACCCTAACCCTAACCCTAACCCTAACCCTAACCCTAACCCTAACCCTAACCCTAACCCTAACCCTAACCCTAACCCTAACCCTAACCCTAACCCTAACCCTAACCCTAACCCTAACCCTAACCCTAACCCTAACCCTAACCCTAACCCTAACCCTAACCCTAACCCTAACCCTAACCCTAACCCTAACCCTAACCCTAACCCTAACCCTAACCCTAACCCTAACCCTAACCCTAACCCTAACCCTAACCCTAACCCTAACCCTAACCCTAACCCTAACCCTAACCCTAACCCTAACCCTAACCCTAACCCTAACCCTAACCCTAACCCTAACCCTAACCCTAACCCTAACCCTAACCCTAACCCTAACCCTAACCCTAACCCTAACCCTAACCCTAACCCTAACCCTAACCCTAACCCTAACCCTAACCCTAACCCTAACCCTAACCCTAACCCTAACCCTAACCCTAACCCTAACCCTAACCCTAACCCTAACCCTAACCCTAACCCTAACCCTAACCCTAACCCTAACCCTAACCCTAACCCTAACCCTAACCCTAACCCTAACCCTAACCCTAACCCTAACCCTAACCCTAACCCTAACCCTAACCCTAACCCTAACCCTAACCCTAACCCTAACCCTAACCCTAACCCTAACCCTAACCCTAACCCTAACCCTAACCCTAACCCTAACCCTAACCCTAACCCTAACCCTAACCCTAACCCTAACCCTAACCCTAACCCTAACCCTAACCCTAACCCTAACCCTAACCCTAACCCTAACCCTAACCCTAACCCTAACCCTAACCCTAACCCTAACCCTAACCCTAACCCTAACCCTAACCCTAACCCTAACCCTAACCCTAACCCTAACCCTAACCCTAACCCTAACCCTAACCCTAACCCTAACCCTAACCCTAACCCTAACCCTAACCCTAACCCTAACCCTAACCCTAACCCTAACCCTAACCCTAACCCTAACCCTAACCCTAACCCTAACCCTAACCCTAACCCTAACCCTAACCCTAACCCTAACCCTAACCCTAACCCTAACCCTAACCCTAACCCTAACCCTAACCCTAACCCTAACCCTAACCCTAACCCTAACCCTAACCCTAACCCTAACCCTAACCCTAACCCTAACCCTAACCCTAACCCTAACCCTAACCCTAACCCTAACCCTAACCCTAACCCTAACCCTAACCCTAACCCTAACCCTAACCCTAACCCTAACCCTAACCCTAACCCTAACCCTAACCCTAACCCTAACCCTAACCCTAACCCTAACCCTAACCCTAACCCTAACCCTAACCCTAACCCTAACCCTAACCCTAACCCTAACCCTAACCCTAACCCTAACCCTAACCCTAACCCTAACCCTAACCCTAACCCTAACCCTAACCCTAACCCTAACCCTAACCCTAACCCTAACCCTAACCCTAACCCTAACCCTAACCCTAACCCTAACCCTAACCCTAACCCTAACCCTAACCCTAACCCTAACCCTAACCCTAACCCTAACCCTAACCCTAACCCTAACCCTAACCCTAACCCTAACCCTAACCCTAACCCTAACCCTAACCCTAACCCTAACCCTAACCCTAACCCTAACCCTAACCCTAACCCTAACCCTAACCCTAACCCTAACCCTAACCCTAACCCTAACCCTAACCCTAACCCTAACCCTAACCCTAACCCTAACCCTAACCCTAACCCTAACCCTAACCCTAACCCTAACCCTAACCCTAACCCTAACCCTAACCCTAACCCTAACCCTAACCCTAACCCTAACCCTAACCCTAACCCTAACCCTAACCCTAACCCTAACCCTAACCCTAACCCTAACCCTAACCCTAACCCTAACCCTAACCCTAACCCTAACCCTAACCCTAACCCTAACCCTAACCCTAACCCTAACCCTAACCCTAACCCTAACCCTAACCCTAACCCTAACCCTAACCCTAACCCTAACCCTAACCCTAACCCTAACCCTAACCCTAACCCTAACCCTAACCCTAACCCTAACCCTAACCCTAACCCTAACCCTAACCCTAACCCTAACCCTAACCCTAACCCTAACCCTAACCCTAACCCTAACCCTAACCCTAACCCTAACCCTAACCCTAACCCTAACCCTAACCCTAACCCTAACCCTAACCCTAACCCTAACCCTAACCCTAACCCTAACCCTAACCCTAACCCTAACCCTAACCCTAACCCTAACCCTAACCCTAACCCTAACCCTAACCCTAACCCTAACCCTAACCCTAACCCTAACCCTAACCCTAACCCTAACCCTAACCCTAACCCTAACCCTAACCCTAACCCTAACCCTAACCCTAACCCTAACCCTAACCCTAACCCTAACCCTAACCCTAACCCTAACCCTAACCCTAACCCTAACCCTAACCCTAACCCTAACCCTAACCCTAACCCTAACCCTAACCCTAACCCTAACCCTAACCCTAACCCTAACCCTAACCCTAACCCTAACCCTAACCCTAACCCTAACCCTAACCCTAACCCTAACCCTAACCCTAACCCTAACCCTAACCCTAACCCTAACCCTAACCCTAACCCTAACCCTAACCCTAACCCTAACCCTAACCCTAACCCTAACCCTAACCCTAACCCTAACCCTAACCCTAACCCTAACCCTAACCCTAACCCTAACCCTAACCCTAACCCTAACCCTAACCCTAACCCTAACCCTAACCCTAACCCTAACCCTAACCCTAACCCTAACCCTAACCCTAACCCTAACCCTAACCCTAACCCTAACCCTAACCCTAACCCTAACCCTAACCCTAACCCTAACCCTAACCCTAACCCTAACCCTAACCCTAACCCTAACCCTAACCCTAACCCTAACCCTAACCCTAACCCTAACCCTAACCCTAACCCTAACCCTAACCCTAACCCTAACCCTAACCCTAACCCTAACCCTAACCCTAACCCTAACCCTAACCCTAACCCTAACCCTAACCCTAACCCTAACCCTAACCCTAACCCTAACCCTAACCCTAACCCTAACCCTAACCCTAACCCTAACCCTAACCCTAACCCTAACCCTAACCCTAACCCTAACCCTAACCCTAACCCTAACCCTAACCCTAACCCTAACCCTAACCCTAACCCTAACCCTAACCCTAACCCTAACCCTAACCCTAACCCTAACCCTAACCCTAACCCTAACCCTAACCCTAACCCTAACCCTAACCCTAACCCTAACCCTAACCCTAACCCTAACCCTAACCCTAACCCTAACCCTAACCCTAACCCTAACCCTAACCCTAACCCTAACCCTAACCCTAACCCTAACCCTAACCCTAACCCTAACCCTAACCCTAACCCTAACCCTAACCCTAACCCTAACCCTAACCCTAACCCTAACCCTAACCCTAACCCTAACCCTAACCCTAACCCTAACCCTAACCCTAACCCTAACCCTAACCCTAACCCTAACCCTAACCCTAACCCTAACCCTAACCCTAACCCTAACCCTAACCCTAACCCTAACCCTAACCCTAACCCTAACCCTAACCCTAACCCTAACCCTAACCCTAACCCTAACCCTAACCCTAACCCTAACCCTAACCCTAACCCTAACCCTAACCCTAACCCTAACCCTAACCCTAACCCTAACCCTAACCCTAACCCTAACCCTAACCCTAACCCTAACCCTAACCCTAACCCTAACCCTAACCCTAACCCTAACCCTAACCCTAACCCTAACCCTAACCCTAACCCTAACCCTAACCCTAACCCTAACCCTAACCCTAACCCTAACCCTAACCCTAACCCTAACCCTAACCCTAACCCTAACCCTAACCCTAACCCTAACCCTAACCCTAACCCTAACCCTAACCCTAACCCTAACCCTAACCCTAACCCTAACCCTAACCCTAACCCTAACCCTAACCCTAACCCTAACCCTAACCCTAACCCTAACCCTAACCCTAACCCTAACCCTAACCCTAACCCTAACCCTAACCCTAACCCTAACCCTAACCCTAACCCTAACCCTAACCCTAACCCTAACCCTAACCCTAACCCTAACCCTAACCCTAACCCTAACCCTAACCCTAACCCTAACCCTAACCCTAACCCTAACCCTAACCCTAACCCTAACCCTAACCCTAACCCTAACCCTAACCCTAACCCTAACCCTAACCCTAACCCTAACCCTAACCCTAACCCTAACCCTAACCCTAACCCTAACCCTAACCCTAACCCTAACCCTAACCCTAACCCTAACCCTAACCCTAACCCTAACCCTAACCCTAACCCTAACCCTAACCCTAACCCTAACCCTAACCCTAACCCTAACCCTAACCCTAACCCTAACCCTAACCCTAACCCTAACCCTAACCCTAACCCTAACCCTAACCCTAACCCTAACCCTAACCCTAACCCTAACCCTAACCCTAACCCTAACCCTAACCCTAACCCTAACCCTAACCCTAACCCTAACCCTAACCCTAACCCTAACCCTAACCCTAACCCTAACCCTAACCCTAACCCTAACCCTAACCCTAACCCTAACCCTAACCCTAACCCTAACCCTAACCCTAACCCTAACCCTAACCCTAACCCTAACCCTAACCCTAACCCTAACCCTAACCCTAACCCTAACCCTAACCCTAACCCTAACCCTAACCCTAACCCTAACCCTAACCCTAACCCTAACCCTAACCCTAACCCTAACCCTAACCCTAACCCTAACCCTAACCCTAACCCTAACCCTAACCCTAACCCTAACCCTAACCCTAACCCTAACCCTAACCCTAACCCTAACCCTAACCCTAACCCTAACCCTAACCCTAACCCTAACCCTAACCCTAACCCTAACCCTAACCCTAACCCTAACCCTAACCCTAACCCTAACCCTAACCCTAACCCTAACCCTAACCCTAACCCTAACCCTAACCCTAACCCTAACCCTAACCCTAACCCTAACCCTAACCCTAACCCTAACCCTAACCCTAACCCTAACCCTAACCCTAACCCTAACCCTAACCCTAACCCTAACCCTAACCCTAACCCTAACCCTAACCCTAACCCTAACCCTAACCCTAACCCTAACCCTAACCCTAACCCTAACCCTAACCCTAACCCTAACCCTAACCCTAACCCTAACCCTAACCCTAACCCTAACCCTAACCCTAACCCTAACCCTAACCCTAACCCTAACCCTAACCCTAACCCTAACCCTAACCCTAACCCTAACCCTAACCCTAACCCTAACCCTAACCCTAACCCTAACCCTAACCCTAACCCTAACCCTAACCCTAACCCTAACCCTAACCCTAACCCTAACCCTAACCCTAACCCTAACCCTAACCCTAACCCTAACCCTAACCCTAACCCTAACCCTAACCCTAACCCTAACCCTAACCCTAACCCTAACCCTAACCCTAACCCTAACCCTAACCCTAACCCTAACCCTAACCCTAACCCTAACCCTAACCCTAACCCTAACCCTAACCCTAACCCTAACCCTAACCCTAACCCTAACCCTAACCCTAACCCTAACCCTAACCCTAACCCTAACCCTAACCCTAACCCTAACCCTAACCCTAACCCTAACCCTAACCCTAACCCTAACCCTAACCCTAACCCTAACCCTAACCCTAACCCTAACCCTAACCCTAACCCTAACCCTAACCCTAACCCTAACCCTAACCCTAACCCTAACCCTAACCCTAACCCTAACCCTAACCCTAACCCTAACCCTAACCCTAACCCTAACCCTAACCCTAACCCTAACCCTAACCCTAACCCTAACCCTAACCCTAACCCTAACCCTAACCCTAACCCTAACCCTAACCCTAACCCTAACCCTAACCTAACCCTAACCCTAACCCTAACCTAACCCTAACCTAACCCTAACCCTAACCCTAACCCTAACCCTAACCCTAACCCTAACCCTAACCCTAACCCTAACCCTAACCCTAACCTAACCTAACCTAACCCTAACCTAACCCTAACCCTAACCCTAACCCTAACCCTAACCCTAACCCTAACCCTAACCCTAACCCTAACCCTAACCCTAACCCTAACCCTAACCCTAACCTAACCCTAACCCTAACCCTAACCCTAACCCTAACCCTAACCCTAACCCTAAACCCTAACCCTAACCCTAACCCTAACCCTAACCCTAACCCTAACCCTAACCCTAACCCTAACCCTAACCCTAAACCCTAACCCTAACCCTAACCCTAACCCTAACCTAACCCTAACCCTAACCCTAACCCTAACCCTAACCCTAACCCTAACCCTAACCCTAACCCTAACCCTAACCCTACCCTAACCCTAACCCTAACCCTAACCCTAACCCTAACCCTAACCCTAACCCTAACCCTAACCCTAACCCTAACCCTAACCGTAACCTAACCCTAACCCTAACCCTAACCCTAACCCTAACCCTAACCCTAACCCTAACCATAACCCTAACCTAACCCTAACCCTAACCCTAACCCTAACCCTAACCCTAACCCTAACCCTAACCCTAACCCTAACCCTAACCCTAACCTAACCCTAACCCTAACCCTAACCCTAACCCGTACCCGTACCCGTACCCGTACCCGTAACCATAACCTAACCCTAACCTTAACCATATGGTTAGGGTTAGGGTTAGGGTTTAGGGTTAGGGTTAGGGTTATGGTTAGGGTTAGGGTTAGGGTTAGGGTTAGGGTTAGGTTAGGGTTAGGGTTAGGGTTAGGGTTAGGGTTAGGTAGGGTTAGGGTTAGGGTTAGGGTTAGGGTTAAGGTTAGGGTTAGTTAGGGTTAGGGTTAGGGTTAGGGTTAGGGTTAGGGTTAGGTTAGGGTTAGGGTTACGGTTAGGGTTAGGTTAGGGTTAGGGTTACGGTTACGGTTAAGGTTAGGGTTAGGGTTAGGGTTAGGGTTAGGGTTAGGTTAGGGTTAGGGTTAGGGTTAGGGTTAGGGTTAGGGTTAGGGTTAATGTCCCGATGCCACCTCTAGGGTTGCCTGTACTGTTTAGTGTCACAGAAATCCACATATTCCAAACTCCTTCTCATGACAACCCAGAGGTCTGAAATCGAAATATGTTGTCCACATGGCACCTCTGGTGTTGCTTGTAAAGTTTAGTGTTACAGAAGTCAACGTAGGCCAAACTCCTTCCCCCGACAACCCAGAGGTCTGAAATTGAAATATGTTGTCCGGATAGCACATTTGAGGTTGCCTGTAAAGTTTCGTGTTACTGAAGTCAACGTAGGCCAAACTCCTTTCCCCGACAACCCAGAGGTCTGAAATCGAGAAATGTTGTCCGGATAACACATTTGAGGTTGTCTGTAAAGTTTCGTGCCACAGAAGTCAACGTAGGCCAAACTCCTTCCCCCGACAACCTAGAGGTCTGAAATTTAAATATGTTGTCCGAAAGGCAGTTCTGATGTTGTTTGTAAAGTTTCGTGTTACAGAAGTCAACGTAGGCCAAACTCCTTCCCCCGACAGCCTAGAGGTCTGAAATTTAAATATGTTGTCCGGATAGCACATTTGAGGTTGCCTGTAAAGTTTCGTGCCACAGAATTCAACGTAGGCCAAACTCCTTTCCCCGACAACCCAGAGGTCTGAAATCGAGAAATGTTGTCCGGATAGCACATTTGAGGTTGCCTTTAAAGTTTCGTGCCACAGAAGTCAACGTAGGCCAAACTCCTTCCCCTGACAACCTAGAGTTATGAAATTTAAATATGTTGTCCGAATAGCACTTCTGGTGTTGTTTGTAAAGTTTCGTGACACAGAAGTCAAAGTAGGCCAAACTCCTTCCTCCGACATCCCAGAGGTCTGAAATCGAAATATGTTGTCCGGATAGCACATTTGAGGTTGCCTGTAAAGTTTCGTGCCACAGAATTCAACGTAGGCCAAACTCCTTCCCCCGACATCCCAGAGGTCTGAAATCGAAATATGTTGTCCGGATAGCACATTTGAGGTTGCCTGTAAAATTTCGTGCCACAGAAGTCAACACAGGCCAAACTCCTTCCCCCGACAACCTAGAGGTCTGAAATTTAAATAGGTTTTCCGAATGGTACTTCTGGTGTTGTTTGTAAAGTTTCGTGTTACAGAAGTCAACGTAGGCCACACTCCTTCCCCCGACAGCCTAGAGGTCTGAAATTTAAATATGTTGTCCGAATAGCACTTCTGGTGTTGTTTGTAAAGTTTCGTGACACAGAAGTCAACGTAGGCCAAACTCCTTCCCCCGACATCCCAGAGATCTGAAATCGAAATAAGTTGTCCGGATAGCACATTTGAGTTTGCCTGTAAAGTTTCGTGCCACAGAAGTCAACGTAGGCCAAACTCCTTCCCCGGACATCCCAGAGGTCTGAAATCGAAATATGTTGTCCGGATAGCACATTTGAGGTTGCCTGTAAAGTTTCGTGCCACAGAAGTCAACGCAGGCCAAACTCCTTCCCCCGACAACCTAGAGGTCTGAAATTGAAATAGGTTGTCCGAATGGTACTTCTGGTGTTGTTTGTAAAGTTTCGTGTTACAGAAGTCAACGTAGGCCAAACTCCTTCCCCCGACAGCCTAGAGGTCTGAAATTTAAATATGTTGTCCCAATAGCACTTCTGGTGTTGTTTATAAAGTTTCGTGACACAGAAGTCAACGTAGGCCAAACTCCTTCCCCGGACATTCCAGAGGTCTGAAATCGAAATATGTTGTCCGGATAGCAGATTTGAGGTTGCCTGTAAAGTTTCGTGCCACAGAAGTCAACGCAGGCCAAACTCCTTCCCCCAACAACCTAGAGGTCTGAAATTGAAATATGTTGTCCGAATTGCACTTCTGGTGTTGTTTGTAAAGTTTCGTGTTACAGAAGTCAACGTAGGCCAAACTCCTTCCCCCGACATCCCAGAGGTCTGAAATCGAAATATGTTGTCCGGATAGCACATTTGAGGTTGCCTGTAAAGTTTCGTGCCACAGAAGTCAACGTAGGCCAAACTCCTTCCCCCGACAACCTAGAGGTCTGAAATTTAAATATGTTGTCCGAATGGTAGTTCTGGTGTTGTTTGTAAAGTTTCGTGTTACAGAAGTCAACGTAGGCCAAACTCCTTCCCCCGACAACCTAGAGGTCTGAAATTGAAATATGTTGTCCGAATAGCACATCTGGTGTTGTTTGTAAAGTTTCGTGACACAGAAGTCAACGTAGGCCAAACTGCTTCCCCCGACAACCGAGAGGTCTGAAATTTAAATATGTTGTCCGGATAGCACATCTAGTGTTGCTTGTAAAGTTTCGTGACACAGAAGTCAACGTAGGCCAAACTCCTTCCCCCAACAACCTAGAGGTCTGAAATTGAAATAGGTTGTCCGAATGGTACTTCTGGTGTTGTTTGTAAAGTTTCGTGTTACAGAAGTCAACGTAGGCCAAACTCCTTCCCCCGACAGCCTAGAGGTCTGAAATTTAAATATGTTGTCCGAATAGCACTTCTGGTGTTGTTTGTAAAGTTTCGTGACACAGAAGTCAACGTAGGCCAAACTCATTCCCCTGACAACCTAGAGGTCTGAAATCGAAATATGTTGTCCGGATAGCACATTTGAGGTTGCCTGTAAAGTTTCGTGCCACAGAAGTCAACGTAGGCCAAACTCCTTCCCCCGACAACCTAGAGGTCTGAAATTTAAATATGTTGTCCGAATGGCAGTTCTGGTGTTGTTTGTAAAGTTTCGTGTTACAGAAGTCAACGTAGGCC
This sequence comes from Astyanax mexicanus, assembly GCF_023375975.1. Taxonomy (NCBI): domain Eukaryota; kingdom Metazoa; phylum Chordata; class Actinopteri; order Characiformes; family Acestrorhamphidae; genus Astyanax; species Astyanax mexicanus. Next base: position 58,279,250 of record NC_064412.1, on the reverse strand, counting down.
AAACTCCTTCCCCCGACAACCTAGAGGTCTGAAATTTAAATATGTTGTCCGAATGGCAGTTCTGGTGTTGTTTGTAAAGTTTCGTGTTACAGAAGTCAACGTAGGCCAAACTCCTTCCCCCGACAACCTAGAGGTCTGAAATTTAAATATGTTGTCCGAATGGTACTTCTGGTGTTGTTTGTAAAGTTTCGTGCCACAGATGTCAACGTAGGCCAAACTCCTTCCCCCGACAACCTAGAGGTCTGAAATTGAAATATGTTGTCCGAATGGCACTTCTGGTGTTGTTTGTAAAGTTTCGTGTTACAGAAGTCAACGTAGGCCAAACTCCTTCCCCCGACATCCCAGAGGTCTGAAATCGAAATATGTTGTCCGGATAGCACATTTGAGGTTGCCTGTAAAGTTTCGTGCCACAGAAGTCAACGTAGGCCAAACTCCTTCCCCCGACAACCTAGAGGTCTGAAATTTAAATATGTTGTCCGAATGGTAGTTCTGGTGTTGTTTGTAAAGTTTCGTGTTACAGAAGTCAACGTAGGCCAAACTCCTTCCCCCGACAACCTAGAGGTCTGAAATTGAAATATGTTGTCCGAATAGCACATCTGGTGTTGTTTGTAAAGTTTCGTGACACAGAAGTCAACGTAGGCCAAACTGCTTCCCCCGACAACCGAGAGGTCTGAAATTTAAATATGTTGTCCGGATAGCACATCTAGTGTTGCTTGTAAAGTTTCGTGACACAGAAGTCAACGTAGGCCAAACTCCTTCCCCCGACAACCTAGAGGTCTGAAATTTAAATATGTTGTCCAAATGGTAGTTCTGGTGTTGTTTGTAAAGTTTCGTGTTACAGAAGTTAACGTAGGCCAAACTCCTTCCCCCGACAACCTAGAGGTCTGAAATTTAAATATGTTGTCCGAATGGTACTTCTGGTGTTGTTTGTAAAGTTTCGTGCCACAGATGTCAACGTAGGCCAAACTCCTTCCCCCGACAACCTAGAGGTCTGAAATTGAAATATGTTGTCCGAATGGCACTTCTGGTGTTGTTTGTAAAGTTTCGTGTTACAGAAGTCAACGTAGGCCAAACTCCTTCCCCCGACATCCCAGAGGTCTGAAATCGAAATATGTTGTCCGGATAGCACATTTGAGGTTGCCTGTAAAGTTTTGTGCCACAGAAGTCAACATAGGCCAAACTCCTTCCCCCGACAACCTAGAGGTCTGAAATTGAAATATGTTGTCCGAATGGTAGTTCTGGTGTTGTTTGTAAAGTTTCGTGTTACAGAAGTCAACGTAGGCCAAACTCCTTCCCCCGACAACCTAGAGGTCTGAAATTGAAATATGTTGTCCGAATAGCACATATGGTGTTGTTTGTATAGTTTCGTGACACAGAAGTCAACGTAGGCCAAACTGCTTCCCCCGACAACCGAGAGGTCTGAAATTTAAATATGTTGTCCGGATAGCACATCTAGTGTTGCTTGTAAAGTTTCGTGACACAGAAGTCAACGTAGGCCAAACTCCTTCCCCCGACAACCTAGAGGTCTGAAATTTAAATATGTTGTCCAAATGGTAGTTCTGGTGTTGTTTGTAAAGTTTCGTGTTACAGAAGTTAACGTAGGCCAAACTCCTTCCCCCGACAACCTAGAGGTCTGAAATTGAAATATGTTGTCCGAATAGCACATCTGGTGTTGTTTGTAAAGTTTCGTGCCACAGAAGTCAACGTAGGCCAAACTCCTTCCCCCGACAACCTAGAGGTCTGAAATTGAAATATGTTGTCCGAATGGCACTTCTGGTGTTGTTTGTAAAGTTTCGTGTTACAGAAGTCAACGTAGGCCAAACTCCTTCCCCCGACAACCTAGAGGTCTGAAATTGAAATATGTTGTCCGAATGGCACTTCTGGTGTTGTTTGTAAAGTTTCGTGTTACAGAAGTCAACGTAGGCCAAACTCCTTCCCCCGACATCCCAGAGGTCTGAAATCGAAATATACTGTCCGGATAGCACATTTGAGGTTGCCTGTAAAGTTTCGTGCCACAGAAGTCAACATAGGCCAAACTCCTTCCCCCGACAACCTAGAGGTCTGAAATTTAAATATGTTGTCCGAATGGCAGTTCTGGTGTTGTTTGTAAAGTTTCGTGACACAGAAGTCAACGTAGGCCAAACTCATTCCCCTGACAACCTAGAGGTCTGAAATCGAAATATGTTGTCCGAATAGCACATCTGGTGTTGTTTGTAAAGTTTCGTAACACAGAAGTCAACGTAGGCCAAACTCCTTCCCCCGACAACCTAGAGGTCTGAAATTTAAATTTGTTGTCCGAATGGCAGTTCTGGTGTTGTTTGTAAAGTTTCGTGTTACAGAAGTCAACGTAGGCCAAACTCCTTCCCCCGACAACCTAGAGGTCTGAAATTGAAATATGTTGTCCGAATAGCACATCTGGTGTTGTTTGTAAAGTTTCGTGCCACAGATGTCAACGTAGGCCAAACTCCTTCCCCCGACAACCTAGAGGTCTGAAATTTAAATATGTTGTCCGAATGGCACTTCTGGTGTTGTTTGTAAAGTTTCGTGTTACAGAAGTCAACGTAGGCCAAACTCCTTCCCCCGACATCCCAGAGGTCTGAAATCGAAATATGTTGTCCGGATAGCACATTTGAGGTTGCCTGTAAAGTTTCGTGCCACAGAAGTCAACGTAGGCCAAACTCCTTCCTCCGACAACCTAGAGGTCTGAAATTTAAATATGTTGTCCGAATGGCAGTTCTGGTGTTGTTTGTAAAGTTTCGTGTTACAGAAGTCAACGTAGGCCAAACTCCTTCCCCCGACAACCTAGAGGTCTGAAATTGAAATATGTTGTCCGAATGGCACTTCTGGTGTTGTTTGTAAAGTTTCGTGTTACAGAAGTCAACGTAGGCCAAACTCCTTCCCCCGACAACCTAGAGGTCTGAAATTGAAATATGTTGTCCGAATGGCACTTCTGGTGTTGTTTGTAAAGTTTCGTGTTACAGAAGTCAACGTAGGCCAAACTCCTTCCCCCGACAACCTAGAGGTCTGAAATTTAAATATGTTGTCCGAATGGTACTTCTGGTGTTGTTTGTAAAGTTTCGTGACACAGAAGTCAACGTAGGCCAAACTCCTTCCCCCGACAACCTAGAGGTCTGAAATTGAAATATGTTGTCCGAATAGCACATCTGGTGTTGTTTGTACAGTTTCGTGCCACAGAAGTCAACGTAGGCCAAACTCCTTCCCCCGACAACCTAGAGGTCTGAAATTTAAATATGTTGTCCGAATGGCAGTTCTGGTGTTGTTTGTAAAGTTTCGTGTTACAGAAGTCAACGTAGGCCAAACTCCTTCTCCCGACAACCTAGAGGTCTGAAATTGAAATATGTTGTCCGAATGGCACTTCTGGTGTTGTTTGTAAAGTTTCGTGACACAGAAGTCAACGTAGGCCAAACTCCTTCCCCCGACAACCTAGAGGTCTGAAATTGAAATATGTTGTCCGAATGGCACTTCTGGTGTTGTTTGTAAAGTTTCGTGTTACAGAAGTCAACGTAGGCCAAACTCCTTCCCCCGACAACCTAGAGGTCTGAAATTTAAATATGTTGTCCGAATGGTACTTCTGGTGTTGTTTGTAAAGTTTCGTGACACAGAAGTCAACGTAGGCCAAACTCCTTCCCCCGACAACCTAGAGGTCTGAAATTGAAATATGTTGTCCGAATAGCACATCTGGTGTTGTTTGTACAGTTTCGTGCCACAGAAGTCAACGTAGGACAAACTCCTTCCCCCGACAACCTAGAGGTCTGAAATCGAAATATGTTGTCCGGATAGCACATTTGAGGTTGCCTGTAAAGTTTCGTGCCACAGAAGTCAACGTAGGCCAAACTCCTTCCCCCAACAACCTAGAGGTCTGAAATTGAAATATGTTGTCCGAATGGTACTTCTGGTGTTGTTTGTAAAGTTTCGTTTTACAGAAGTCAACGTAGGCCAAACTCCTTCCCCCGACAACCTAGAGGTCTGAAATTGAAATATGTTGTCCACATAGCACATCTGGTGTTGTTTGTAAAGTTTCGTGCCACAAAAGTCAACGTAGGCCAAACTCCTTCCCCCGACAACCTAGAGGTCTGAAATTGAAATAAGTTGTCTGAATGGCACTTGTGGTGTTGTTTGTAAAGTTTCGTGACACAGAAGTCAACGTAGGCCAAACTCCTTCCCCCGACATCCCAGAGGTCTGAAATCGAAATATGTTGTCCGGATAGCACATTTGAGGTTGCCTGTAAAGTTTCGTGCCACAGAAGTCAACGTAGGCCAAACTCCTTCCCCCGACAACCTAGAGGTCTGAAATTTAAATATGTTGTCCGAATGGTAGTTCTGGTGTTGATTGTAAAGTTTCGTGTTACAGAAGTCAACGTAGGCCAAACTCCTTCCCCCGACAATCTAGAGGTCTGAAATTGAAATATGTTGTCCGAATAGCACATCTGGTGTTGTTTGTAAAGTTTCGTGACACAGAAGTCAACGTAGGCCAAACTCCTTCCCCCGACAACCTAGAGGTCTGAAATTTAAATATGTTGTCCGAATGGTACTTCTGGTGTTGTTTGTAAAGTTTCGTGACACAGAAGTCAACGTAGGCCAAACTCCTTCCCCCGACAACCTAGAGGTCTGAAATTTAAATATGTTGTCCGAATGGTACTTCTGGTGTTGTTTGTAAAGTTTCGTGACACAGAAGTCAACGTAGGCCAAACTCCTTCCCCCGACAGCCTAGAGGTCTGAAATTTAAATATGTTGTCCGAATGGTACTTCTGGTGTTGTTTGTAAAGTTTCGTTTTACAGAAGTCAACGTAGGCCAAACTCCTTCCCCCAACAACCTAGAGGTCTGAAATTGAAATATGTTGTCCGAATGGTACTTCTGGTGTTGTTTGTAAAGTTTCGTGACACAGAAGTCAACGTAGGCCAAACTCCTTCCCCCGACAACCTAGAGGTCTGAAATTTAAATATGTTGTCCGAATGGTACTTCTGGTGTTGTTTGTAAAGTTTCGTTTTACAGAAGTCAACGTAGGCCAAACTCCTTCCCCGGACAGCCTAGAGGTCTGAAATTTAAATATGTTGTCCGAATGGCACTTCTGGTGTTGTTTGTAAAGTTTCGTGTTACAGAAGTCAACGTAGGCCAAACTCCTTCCCCCGACAACCTAGAGGTCTGAAATTTAAATATGTTGTCCGAATGGCAGTTCTGGTGTTGTTTGTAAAGTTTCGTGTTACAGAAGTCAACGTAGGCCAAACTCCTTCCCCCGACAGCCTAGAGGTCTGAAATTTAAATATGTTGTCCGGATAGCACATTTGAGGTTGCCTTTAAAGTTTCGTGCCACAGAAGTCAACGTAGGCCAAACTCCTTCCCCTGACAACCTAGAGTTATGAAATTTAAATATGTTGTCCGAATAGCACTTCTGGTGTTGTTTGTAAAGTTTCGTGACACAGAAGTCAAAGTAGGCCAAACTCCTTCCTCCGACATCCCAGAGGTCTGAAATCAAAATATGTTGTCCGGATAGCACATTTGAGGTTGCCTGTAAAGTTTCGTGCCACAGAAGTCAACGTAGGCCAAACTCCTTCCCCCGACATCCCAGAGGTCTGAAATCGAAATATGTTGTCCGGATAGCACATTTGAGGTTGCCTGTAAAATTTCGTGCCACAGAAGTCAACGCAGGCCAAACTCCTTCCCCCGACAGCCTAGAGGTCTGAAATTTAAATATGTTGTCCGAATAGCACTTCTGGTGTTGTTTGTAAAGTTTCGTGACACAGAAGTCAACGTAGGCCAAACTCCTTCCCCCGACATCCCAGAGATCTGAAATCGAAATAAGTTGTCCGGATAGCACATTTGAGTTTGCCTGTAAAGTTTCGTGCCACAGAAGTCAACGTAGGCCAAACTCCTTCCCCGGACATCCCAGAGGTCTGAAATCGAAATATGTTGTCCGGATAGCACATTTGAGGTTGCCTGTAAAGTTTCGTGCCACAGAAGTCAACGCAGGCCAAACTCCTTCCCCCGACAACCTAGAGGTCTGAAATTGAAATAGGTTGTCCGAATGGTACTTCTGGTGTTGTTTGTAAAGTTTCGTGTTACAGAAGTCAACGTAGGCCAAACTCCTTCCCCCGACAGCCTAGAGGTCTGAAATTTAAATATGTTGTCCGAATAGCACTTCTGGTGTTGTTTGTAAAGTTTCGTGACACAGAAGTCAACGTAGGCCAAACTCCTTCCCCGGACATTCCAGAGGTCTGAAATCGAAATATGTTGTCCGGATAGCAGATTTGAGGTTGCCTGTAAAGTTTCGTGCCACAGAAGTCAACGCAGGCCAAACTCCTTCCCCCAACAACCTAGAGGTCTGAAATTGAAATATGTTGTCCGAATGGCACTTCTGGTGTTGTTTGTAAAGTTTCGTGTTACAGAAGTCAACGTAGGCCAAACTCCTTCCCCCGACATCCCAGAGGTCTGAAATCGAAATATGTTGTCCGGATAGCACATTTGAGGTTGCCTGTAAAGTTTCGTGCCACAGAAGTCAACGTAGGCCAAACTCCTTCCCCCGACAACCTAGAGGTCTGAAATTTAAATATGTTGTCCGAATGGTAGTTCTGGTGTTGTTTGTAAAGTTTCGTGTTACAGAAGTCAACGTAGGCCAAACTCCTTCCCCCGACAACCTAGAGGTCTGAAATTGAAATATGTTGTCCGAATAGCACATCTGGTGTTGTTTGTAAAGTTTCGTGACACAGAAGTCAACGTAGGCCAAACTGCTTCCCCCGACAACCGAGAGGTCTGAAATTTAAATATGTTGTCCGGATAGCACATCTAGTGTTGCTTGTAAAGTTTCGTGACACAGAAGTCAACGTAGGCCAAACTCCTTCCCCCAACAACCTAGAGGTCTGAAATTGAAATAGGTTGTCCGAATGGTACTTCTGGTGTTGTTTGTAAAGTTTCGTGTTACAGAAGTCAACGTAGGCCAAACTCCTTCCCCCGACAGCCTAGAGGTCTGAAATTTAAATATGTTGTCCGAATAGCACTTCTGGTGTTGTTTGTAAAGTTTCGTGACACAGAAGTCAACGTAGGCCAAACTCATTCCCCTGACAACCTAGAGGTCTGAAATCGAAATATGTTGTCCGGATAGCACATTTGAGGTTGCCTGTAAAGTTTCGTGCCACAGAAGTCAACGTAGGCCAAACTCCTTCCCCCGACAACCTAGAGGTCTGAAATTTAAATATGTTGTCCGAATGGCAGTTCTGGTGTTGTTTGTAAAGTTTCGTGTTACAGAAGTCAACGTAGGCCAAACTCCTTCCCCCGACAGCCTAGAGGTCTGAAATTTAAATATGTTGTCCGAATAGCACTTCTGGTGTTGTTTGTAAAGTTTCGTGACACAGAAGTCAACGTAGGCCAAACTCATTCCCCTGACAACCTAGAGGTCTGAAATCGAAATATGTTGTCCGGATAGCACATTTGAGGTTGCCTGTAAAGTTTCGTGCCACAGAAGTCAACGTAGGCCAAACTCCTTCCCCCGACAACCTAGAGGTCTGAAATTTAAATATGTTGTCCGAATTGCAGTTCTGGTGTTGTTTGTAAAGTTTCGTGTTACAGAAGTCAACGTAGGCCACACTCCTTCCCCCGACAACCTAGAGGTCTGAAATTTAAATATGTTGTCCGAATGGTACTTCTGGTGTTGTTTGTAAAGTTTCGTGACACAGATGTCAACGTAGGCCAAACTCCTTCCCCCGACAACCTAGAGGTCTGAAATTGAAATATGTTGTCCGAATGGCACTTCTGGTGTTGTTTGTAAAGTTTCGTGTTACAGAAGTCAACGTAGGCCAAACTCCTTCCCCCGACATCCCAGAGGTCTGAAATCGAAATATGTTGTCCGGATAGCACATTTGAGGTTGCCTGTAAAGTTTCGTGCCACAGAAGTCAACGTAGGCCAAACTCCTTCCCCCGACAACCTAGAGGTCTGAAATTTAAATATGTTGTCCGAATGGTAGTTCTGGTGTTGTTTGTAAAGTTTCGTGTTACAGAAGTCAACGTAGGCCAAACTCCTTCCCCCGACAACCTAGAGGTCTGAAATTGAAATATGTTGTCCGAATAGCACATCTGGTGTTGTTTGTAAAGTTTCGTGACACAGAAGTCAACGTAGGCCAAACTCCTTCCCCCGACAACCTAGAGGTCTGAAATTGAAATATGTTGTCCGAATAGCACATCTGGTGTTGTTTGTAAAGTTTCGTGACACAGAAGTCAACGTAGGCCAAACTGCTTCCCCCGACAACCGAGAGGTCTGAAATTTAAATATGTTGTCCGGATCGCACATCTAGTGTTGCTTGTAAAGTTTCGTGACACAGAAGTCAACGTAGGCCAAACTCCTTCCCCCGACAACCTAGAGGTCTGAAATTTAAATATGTTGTCCAAATGGTAGTTCTGGTGTTGTTTGTAAAGTTTCGTGTTACAGAAGTTAACGTAGGCCAAACTCCTTCCCCCGACAACCTAGAGGTCTGAAATTTAAATATGTTGTCCGAATGGTACTTCTGGTGTTGTTTGTAAAGTTTCGTGCCACAGATGTCAACGTAGGCCAAACTCCTTCCCCCGACAACCTAGAGGTCTGAAATTGAAATATGTTGTCCGAATGGCACTTCTGGTGTTGTTTGTAAAGTTTCGTGTTACAGAAGTCAACGTAGGCCAAACTCCTTCCCCCGACATCCCAGAGGTCTGAAATCGAAATATGTTGTCCGGATAGCACATTTGAGGTTGCCTGTAAAGTTTCGTGCCACAGAAGTCAACGTAGGCCAAACTCCTTTCCCCGACAACCTAGAGGTCTGAAATTGAAATAAGTTGTCTGAATGGCACTTGTGGTGTTGTTTGTAAAGTTTCGTGTTACAGAAGTCAACGTAGGCCAAACTCCTTCTCCCGACAACCTAGAGGTCTGAAATTGAAATATGTTGTCCGAATAGCACATCTGGTGTTGTTTGTAAAGTTTCGTGACACAGAAGTCAACGTAGGCCAAACTCCTTCCCCCGATAACCTAGAGGTCTGAAATTTAAATATGTTGTCCGAATGGTAGTTCTGGTGTTGATTGTAAAGTTTCGTGTTACAGAAGTCAACGTAGGCCAAACTCCTTCCCCCGACAACCTAGAGGTCTGAAATTGAAATATGTTGTCCGAATAGCACATCTGGTGTTGTTTGTAAAGTTTTGTGACACAGAAGTCAACGTAGGCCAAACTCCTTCCCCCGACAACCTAGAGGTCTGAAATTGAAATATGTTGTCTGAATGGCACTTCTGGTGTTGTTTGTAAAGTTTCGTGTTACAGAAGTCAACGTAGGCCAAACTCCTTCCCCCGACAACCTAGAGGTCTGAAATTTAAATATGTTGTCCGGATAGCACATTTGAGGTTGCCTGTAAAGTTTCGTGCCACAGAAGTCAACGTAGGCCAAACTCCTTCCCCCGAAAACCTAGAGGTCTGAAATTTAAATATGTTGTCCGAATGGTAGTTTTGGTGTTGTTTGTAAAGTTTCGTGTTACAGAAGTCAACGTAGGCCAAACTCCTTCCCCCGACAACCTAGAGGTCTGAAATTGAAATATGTTGTCCGAATAGCACATCTGGTGTTGTTTGTAAAGTTTCGTGACACAGAAGTCAACGTAGGCCAAACTCCTTCCCCGACAACCTAGAGGTCTGAAATTGAAATATGTTGTCTGAATGGCACTTCTGGTGTTGTTTGTAAAGTTTCGTGTTACAGAAGTCAACGTAGGCCAAACTCCTTCCCCCGACAACCTAGAGGTCTGAAATTTAAATATGTTGTCCGGATAGCACATTTGAGGTTGCCTGTAAAGTTTCGTGCCACAGAAGTCAACGTAGGCCAAACTCCTTCCCCCGACAACCTAGAGGTCTGAAATTTAAATATGTTGTCCGAATGGTAGTTTTGGTGTTGTTTGTAAAGTTTCGTGTTACAGAAGTCAACGTAGGCCAAACTCCTTCCCCCGACAACCTAAAGGTCTGAAATTGAAATATGTTGTCCGAATAGCACATCTGGTGTTGTTTGTAAAGTTTCGTGACACAGAAGTCAACGTAGGCCAAACTCCTTCCCATGACAACCTAGAGGTCTGAAATTTAAATATGTTGTCCGAATCGTAGTTCTGGTGTTGTTTGTAAAGTTTCGTGTTACAGAAGTCAACGTAGGCCAAACTCCTTCCCCCGACAACCTAGAGGTCTGAAATTGAAATATGTTTTCCGAATAGCACATCTGGTGTTGTTTGTACAGTTTCGTGCCACAGAAGTCAACGTAGGCCAAACTCCTTCCCCCGACAACCTAGAGGTCTGAAATCGAAATATGTTGTCCGGATAGCACATTTGAGGTTGCCTGTAAAGTTTCGTGCCACAGAAGTCAACGTAGGCCAAACTCCTTCCCCCGACAACCTAGAGGTCTGAAATTGAAATATGTTGTCCAAATAGCACATCTGGTGTTGTTTGTAAAGTTTCGTGACACAGAAGTCAACGTAGGCCAAACTCCTTCCCCCGACAACCTAGAGGTCTGAAATTTAAATATGTTGTCCGAATGGTACTTCTGGTGTTGTTTGTAAAGTTTCGTGACACAGAAGTCAACGTAGGCCAAACTCCTTCCCCCGACAGCCTAGAGGTCTGAAATTTAAATATGTTGTCCGAATGGTACTTCTGGTGTTGTTTGTAAAGTTTCGTTTTACAGAAGTCAACGTAGGCCAAACTCCTTCCCCCGACAACCTAGAGGTCTGAAATTGAAATATGTTGTCCGAATGGTACTTCTGGTGTTGTTTGTAAAGTTTCGTGACACAGAAGTCAACGTAGGCCAAACTCCTTCCCCCGACAACCTAGAGGTCTGAAATTTAAATATGTTGTCCGAATGGTACTTCTGGTGTTGTTTGTAAAGTTTCGTGACACAGAAGTCAACGTAGGCCAAACTCCTTCCCCCGACAGCCTAGAGGTCTGAAATTTAAATATGTTGTCCAAATGGCACTTCTGGTGTTGTTTGTAAAGTTTCGTGTTACAGAAGTCAACGTAGGCCAAACTCCTTCCCCCGACAACCTAGAGATCTGAAATTGAAATATGTTGTCCAAATAGCACATCTGGTGTTGTTTGTAAAGTTTCGTGCCACAGAAGTCAACGTAGGCCAAACTCCTTCCCCCGACAACCTAGAGGTCTGAAATTGAAATAAGTTGTCTGAATGGCACTTGTGGTGTTGTTTGTAAAGTTTCGTGTTACAGAAGTCAACGTAGGCCAAACTCCTTCCCCCGACAACCGAGAGGTCTGAAATTTAAATATGTTGTCCGGATAGCACATCTAGTGTTGCTTGTAAAGTTTCGTGACACAGAAGTCAACGTAGGCCAAACTCCTTCCCCCGACAACCTAGAGGTCTGAAATTGAAATAGGTTGTCCGAATGGTACTTCTGGTGTTGTTTGTAAAGTTTCGTGTTACAGAAGTCAACGTAGGCCAAACTCCTTCCCCCGACAGCCTAGAGGTCTGAAATTTAAATATGTTGTCCGAATAGCACTTCTGGTGTTGTTTGTAAAGTTTCGTGACACAGAAGTCAACGTAGGCCAAACTCATTCCCCTGACAACCTAGAGGTCTGAAATCGAAATATGTTGTCCGGATAGCACATTTGAGGTTGCCTGTAAAGTTTCGTGCCACAGAAGTCAACGTAGGCCAAACTCCTTCCCCCGACAACCTAGAGGTCTGAAATTTAAATATGTTGTCCGAATGGCAGTTCTGGTGTTGTTTGTAAAGTTTCGTGTTACAGAAGTCAACGTAGGCCAAACTCCTTCCCCCGACAGCCTAGAGGTCTGAAATTTAAATATGTTGTCCGAATAGCACTTCTGGTGTTGTTTGTAAAGTTTCGTGACACAGAAGTCAACGTAGGCCAAACTCATTCCCCTGACAACCTAGAGGTCTGAAATCGAAATATGTTGTCCGGATAGCACATTTGAGGTTGCCTGTAAAGTTTCGTGCCACAGAAGTCAACGTAGGCCAAACTCCTTCCCCCGACAACCTAGAGGTCTGAAATTTAAATATGTTGTCCGAATGGCAGTTCTGGTGTTGTTTGTAAAGTTTCGTGTTACAGAAGTCAACGTAGGCCACACTCCTTCCCCCGACAACCTAGAGGTCTGAAATTTAAATATGTTGTCCGAATGGTACTTCTGGTGTTGTTTGTAAAGTTTCGTGCCACAGATGTCAACGTAGGCCAAACTCCTTCCCCCGACAACCTAGAGGTCTGAAATTGAAATATGTTGTCCGAATGGCACTTCTGGTGTTGTTTGTAAAGTTTCGTGTTACAGAAGTCAACGTAGGCCAAACTCCTTCCCCCGACATCCCAGAGGTCTGAAATCGAAATATGTTGTCCGGATAGCACATTTGAGGTTGCCTGTAAAGTTTCGTGCCACAGAAGTCAACGTAGGCCAAACTCCTTCCCCCGACAACCTAGAGGTCTGAAATTTAAATATGTTGTCCGAATGGTAGTTCTGGTGTTGTTTGTAAAGTTTCGTGTTACAGAAGTCAACGTAGGCCAAACTCCTTCCCCCGACAACCTAGAGGTCTGAAATTGAAATATGTTGTCCGAATAGCACATCTGGTGTTGTTTGTAAAGTTTCGTGACACAGAAGTCAACGTAGGCCAAACTGCTTCCCCCGACAACCGAGAGGTCTGAAATTTAAATATGTTGTCCGGATAGCACATCTAGTGTTGCTTGTAAAGTTTCGTGACACAGAAGTCAACGTAGGCCAAACTCCTTCCCCCGACAACCTAGAGGTCTGAAATTTAAATATGTTGTCCAAATGGTAGTTCTGGTGTTGTTTGTAAAGTTTCGTGTTACAGAAGTTAACGTAGGCCAAACTCCTTCCCCCGACAACCTAGAGGTCTGAAATTTAAATATGTTGTCCGAATGGTACTTCTGGTGTTGTTTGTAAAGTTTCGTGCCACAGATGTCAACGTAGGCCAAACTCCTTCCCCCGACAACCTAGAGGTCTGAAATTGAAATATGTTGTCCGAATGGCACTTCTGGTGTTGTTTGTAAAGTTTCGTGTTACAGAAGTCAACGTAGGCCAAACTCCTTCCCCCGACATCCCAGAGGTCTGAAATCGAAATATGTTGTCCGGATAGCACATTTGAGGTTGCCTGTAAAGTTTCGTGCCACAGAAGTCAACGTAGGCCAAACTCCTTTCCCCGACAACCTAGAGGTCTGAAATTGAAATAAGTTGTCTGAATGGCACTTGTGGTGTTGTTTGTAAAGTTTCGTGTTACAGAAGTCAACGTAGGCCAAACTCCTTCTCCCGACAACCTAGAGGTCTGAAATTGAAATATGTTGTCCGAATAGCACATCTGGTGTTGTTTGTAAAGTTTCGTGACACAGAAGTCAACGTAGGCCAAACTCCTTCCCCCGATAACCTAGAGGTCTGAAATTTAAATATGTTGTCCGAATGGTAGTTCTGGTGTTGATTGTAAAGTTTCGTGTTACAGAAGTCAACGTAGGCCAAACTCCTTCCCCCGACAACCTAGAGGTCTGAAATTGAAATATGTTGTCCGAATAGCACATCTGGTGTTGTTTGTAAAGTTTCGTGACACAGAAGTCAACGTAGGCCAAACTCCTTCCCCCGACAACCTAGAGGTCTGAAATTGAAATATGTTGTCTGAATGGCACTTCTGGTGTTGTTTGTAAAGTTTCGTGTTACAGAAGTCAACGTAGGCCAAACTCCTTCCCCCGAAAACCTAGAGGTCTGAAATTTAAATATGTTGTCCGGATAGCACATTTGAGGTTGCCTGTAAAGTTTCGTGCCACAGAAGTCAACGTAGGCCAAACTCCTTCCCCCGAAAACCTAGAGGTCTGAAATTTAAATATGTTGTCCGAATGGTAGTTTTGGTGTTGTTTGTAAAGTTTCGTGTTACAGAAGTCAACGTAGGCCAAACTCCTTCCCCCGACAACCTAGAGGTCTGAAATTGAAATATGTTGTCCGAATAGCACATCTGGTGTTGTTTGTAAAGTTTCGTGACACAGAAGTCAACGTAGGCCAAACTCCTTCCCCGACAACCTAGAGGTCTGAAATTGAAATATGTTGTCTGAATGGCACTTCTGGTGTTGTTTGTAAAGTTTCGTGTTACAGAAGTCAACGTAGGCCAAACTCCTTCCCCCGACAACCTAGAGGTCTGAAATTTAAATATGTTGTCCGGATAGCACATTTGAGGTTGCCTGTAAAGTTTCGTGCCACAGAAGTCAACGTAGGCCAAACTCCTTCCCCCGACAACCTAGAGGTCTGAAATTTAAATATGTTGTCCGAATGGTAGTTTTGGTGTTGTTTGTAAAGTTTCGTGTTACAGAAGTCAACGTAGGCCAAACTCCTTCCCCCGACAACCTAAAGGTCTGAAATTGAAATATGTTGTCCGAATAGCACATCTGGTGTTGTTTGTAAAGTTTCGTGACACAGAAGTCAACGTAGGCCAAACTCCTTCCCATGACAACCTAGAGGTCTGAAATTTAAATATGTTGTCCGAATCGTAGTTCTGGTGTTGTTTGTAAAGTTTCGTGTTACAGAAGTCAACGTAGGCCAAACTCCTTCCCCCGACAACCTAGAGGTCTGAAATTGAAATATGTTTTCCGAATAGCACATCTGGTGTTGTTTGTACAGTTTCGTGCCACAGAAGTCAACGTAGGCCAAACTCCTTCCCCCGACAACCTAGAGGTCTGAAATCGAAATATGTTGTCCGGATAGCACATTTGAGGTTGCCTGTAAAGTTTCGTGCCACAGAAGTCAACGTAGGCCAAACTCCTTCCCCCGACAACCTAGAGGTCTGAAATTGAAATATGTTGTCCAAATAGCACATCTGGTGTTGTTTGTAAAGTTTCGTGACACAGAAGTCAACGTAGGCCAAACTCCTTCCCCCGACAACCTAGAGGTCTGAAATTTAAATATGTTGTCCGAATGGTACTTCTGGTGTTGTTTGTAAAGTTTCGTGACACAGAAGTCAACGTAGGCCAAACTCCTTCCCCCGACAGCCTAGAGGTCTGAAATTTAAATATGTTGTCCGAATGGTACTTCTGGTGTTGTTTGTAAAGTTTCGTTTTACAGAAGTCAACGTAGGCCAAACTCCTTCCCCCGACAACCTAGAGGTCTGAAATTGAAATATGTTGTCCGAATGGTACTTCTGGTGTTGTTTGTAAAGTTTCGTGACACAGAAGTCAACGTAGGCCAAACTCCTTCCCCCGACAACCTAGAGGTCTGAAATTTAAATATGTTGTCCGAATGGTACTTCTGGTGTTGTTTGTAAAGTTTCGTGACACAGAAGTCAACGTAGGCCAAACTCCTTCCCCCGACAGCCTAGAGGTCTGAAATTTAAATATGTTGTCCAAATGGCACTTCTGGTGTTGTTTGTAAAGTTTCGTGTTACAGAAGTCAACGTAGGCCAAACTCCTTCCCCCGACAACCTAGAGATCTGAAATTGAAATATGTTGTCCAAATAGCACATCTGGTGTTGTTTGTAAAGTTTCGTGCCACAGAAGTCAACGTAGGCCAAACTCCTTCCCCCGACAACCTAGAGGTCTGAAATTTAAATATGTTGTCCGAATGGTAGTTCTGGTGTTGTTTGTAAAGTTTCGTGTTACAGAAGTCAACGTAGGCCAAACTCCTTCCCCCGACAACCCAGAGGTCTGAAATTGAAATATGTTGTCCGGATAGCACATTTGAGGTTGCCTGTAAAGTTTCGCACGACAGAAATCAACGTAGGCCAAACTCCTTCCCCCGACAACCCAGAGGTCTGAAATTGAAATATGTTGTCCGGATAGCACATTTGAGGTTGTTTGTAAAGTTTCGTTACACAGAAGTCAACGTAGGCCAAACTCCTTCCCCCAACATTCCAGAGGTCTGAAATTGAAATATGTTGTCCAAATGGCACTTCTGGTGTTGTTTCTAAAGTTTCGTGTTACAGACGTCAACGTAGGCCAAACTCCTTCTCCCGACAACCTACAGGTCTGAAATTGAAATATATTGTCCGGATGGCACATTTGAGGTTGTCTGGAAAGTTTCGTACCACAGAAGTCAACGCAGGGCAAACTCCTTCCACCGACAACCTAGAGGTCTGAAATTGAAATATGTTGTTCAAATGGCACTTCTGGTGTTGTTTGTAAAGTTTCGTGTTACTGAAGTCAACGTAGGCCAAACTCCTTCCCTCGACAACCCAGAGGTCTGAAATCGAAATATGTTGTCCGGATAGCACATTTGAGGTTGCCCGTAAAGTTTCGTACCACAGAAGTCAACGTAGGCCAAACTCCTTCCCCCGACAACCCAGAGGTCTGAAATTGAAATATGTTGTCCAAATGTCACTTCTGGTGTTGTTTGTAAAGTTTCGTGTTACTGAATTCAACGTAGGCCAAACTCGTTCCCCCGACAACCCAGAGGTCTGAAATCGAAATATGTTGTCCAGATAGCACATTTGAGGTTGCCCGTACAGTTTCGTACTACAGAAGTCAACGTAGGCCAAACTCCTTCCCCCGACAACCCAGAGGTCTGAAATTGAAATATGTTGTCCAAATGGCACTTCTGGTGTTGTTTGTAAAGTTTCGTGTTCCTGAAGTCAACGTAGGCCAAACTCCTTCCCTCGACAACCCAGAGGTCTGAAATCGAAATATGTTGTCCAGATAGCACATTTGAGGTTGCCTGTAAAGTTTCGCACGACAGAAATCAACGTAGGCCAAACTCCTTCCCCCGACAACCCAGAGGTCTGAAATTGAAATATGTTGTCCAAATGGCACTTCTGGTGTTGTTTGTAAAGTTTCGTGTTCCTGAAGTCAACGTAGGCCAAACTCCTTCCCTCGACAACCCAGAGGTCTGAAATCGAAATATGTTGTCCGGATAGCACATTTGAGGTTGCCTGTAAAGTTTCGCACGACAGAAATCAACGTAGGCCAAACTCCTTCCCCCGACAACCCAGAGGTCTGAAATTGAAATATGTTGTCCAAATGGCACTTCTGGTGTTGTTTGTAAAGTTTCGTGTTCCTGAAGTCAACGTAGGCCAAACTCCTTCCCTCGACAACCCAGAGGTCTGAAATCGAAATATGTTGTCCAGATAGCACATTTGAGGTTGCGTGTAAAGTTTCGTACCACAGAAAATAACGTAGGCCAAACTCCTTCCCCTGACAACCCAGAGGTCTGAAATTGTAATATGTTTTCCGGATACCACATTTGAGGTTGTTTGAAAAGTTTCGTGACACAGAAGTCAACGTAGGTCAAACTGCTTCCCCTGACAACCTAGAGGTCTGAAATCGTAATATGTGTTCCGGATAGCACAATTAGGGTTGCCTGTAAAGTTTTGTGACACAAAAGTTAACGTAGGCCAAACTCCTTCCCCTGACAATCCAGCGGTCTAAATTTGTAATATGTTGTCCAGATAGCACATATGGGGTAGCCTGTAAAGTTTCGTGAGACAGAAGTCAACGTATGCCAAACTCCGTCCCCTGACAACCCAGAGTTCTGAAATCGAAATATGTTGTACAAATGGCACGTCTGGTGTTGCCTGTAAAGTTCAGTGTTACTGAAATCATCGTAGGCCAAACTCCTTCACCCGAGCATCCATAGGTCTGAAATCACAATATGTTGTCCAACTGGCACATGTGTGATCGCTTTCGAAGTTTCGTGCCACAGAAATCAACGTGGGCCAAACTCCTTCCCCTGACAACCCAGAGGTCTGAAATTATAGTATGTTGTCCAAATGGCACCTCTGGGGTTGCCTGCAAAGTTTCGTGCCTCAGAAGTCAACGTAAGCCAAACTCCTTTCCCTGACCATCCATTGGTTTGAAATCAAAATATGTTGTCCAACTGGCACCTTTAAAGTTGTGTGCAGAGTTTCGTGCCACAGAAGCCATCATAGGCCAAACTCCTTCCCCCGACCACTTAGAGATCTAGAATAACAGTATGTTGTGCAACTGGCACCTCTGGGATTGCATGCAGAGTTTTGTGTGCTAGAAATCAACAGAGGCCAAACTCCTTCCTCTGAGCACCCAGAGGTCTTAAATCGAAATTTGTTGTTCAACTGGCACCTTTGGAGTCGCCTGCAGAGTTTCGTGGCACAGAAGCAATCCTAGGCCAAAGTCCTTCCCCCAAACGCCCAGAGGTCTGAAATCGAAATATGTTGTCCAACTGGCACATGTGTGATTGCTTGCGAAGTTTTGTGCCATAGAAGTCAACGTAGGCCAAACTCCTTATCCCGAGCATCCATTGGTCTGAAATCGAAATATGTTGTCCAAATGGCATCTTTAAAGTTGTGTGCAGAGTTTTGTGCCACAGAAGCCATCGTAGGCCAAACTCCTTCCCCAGACCACCCAGAGGTCTGAAATCGCAAGACATTGTCCAGCTGTCAGCTGCGGGATAGCCTGTTGGGTTTTGTGCATCAGGTACCTCCGTAGGTCAAACTCCATCCCCCGACCTCCGAGAGGTCCGACGTCACAGGCAGTTGTCAATGAGGCACTCTCGGGGTTCTCTTTTAAATTTTGTTTGTCAGAATCCTCCGTATGTTGTCCAACTGGTGTCTTTGGGGTGGACACTAGTTTCATGCCACAGAAGTCAACGTAGACCAAATTCTTTCCCCCCACCATGCAGAAATCTGAAATCGCAGTATGTTGTCCAACTGGCACCTATGGGGTTGCCTGCGGAGATTCATGGGACAGAGGTCAACATAGGCCAAACTCCTTCCTCTGACCACTCAGAGGTCTGAAATCACAGTATGTTGTCCACCTGGCATCTCTGGGGTGGCCTGCAGACTTTCGTGCCACAGAAGTCAACATAGGCCAAACTCCTTCCCCCGACCCCCCCAGAGGTTCGTTGTTGCAGGAGGTGCTCCAACTCACATCTTCTGGGTTGGCTGTGGAGTGTTGTGTCACAGAACCCACCCTATGTCAAACTCCAGCCCCATCCCTTCAGAAGTCTGGCATCGCATGTGATGGTCTAACACTCAACTACAGGGTTGCCTTTTAGTGTTGTGTCACAGAACCCACCCTAGGCCAAACTATGACCAAACTTTGTGGAATTTAGGAAGCAAAGCAATGACATTTTGGTTCTGCTAATTAGGGATAATATTCTGAAAGTTGTAGGTTAGAACAAAGTGGGCAAAACAATATAGGGGGCATCCTGATGCCAATTGATCACTTTTGGTCAGGTTTTTACTTTGTGAAACCTAGGAAACATTGCAAAGAAATGTTAGTGATACCAAATATGGTTATTGTTCTGAAAGTGATTGAATAGAGTATTTCCAATAGTGGAAAAGCAGCCTCCTGATGCCACCTCACCACTTTGTTCATGTTTATAATTTGTGAAACTTAGGAAACATCCCAATGGCCTTTTAGGCTGTGCCAATTAGGGTTACTGTTCTGTGCTAAAAGAGAATAAAGTATGCAAAATAACAGAGACTGTCCTCCTCATCCCACCTGACCACTTTTGGTCAGGTTTGGACTTTGTGAAACTTTGCAATGATGATATTTTAGTGACACCAATTAGGGTTACTGTCCTAAAAGTGCTAGAATAGAACAGTGTGTGGATAATAATAGAGATGGACACCCTGATGCCAGCTTATCACATTTGGTCAGGTTTGGACAATGACACTTTGGCAATCTCAATTAGGGTTACTGTTCTGAAAGAGATAGAATAGAACAGTGTGTTTAGAATCGTAGAGGAGGTCTGCACTTCCATATTTGATAATGTAACTTCTGTGCTGGTCTTGGGTTGGTTTTTGGCTGTACCTTTTTTCCCTTTTATGACATAAAGCCCAATAAACTTGCAAATGTATCAAGAACAGTGTCAATTATTACAAAACGTTGTTTATGTTTATTGAATTGAATGTGTTTAATTATGGTTACAAAACTTCTGAATAATTTGTTAGCATTGCTTTACAGTATAAATAAAATATTTAAATATATGGAGTCTTGAAAGTCAAACTGTAATGAAGAGAACATTTATTCTAGTGTTTACTAAACTTAGTCAGGACCAGCAGATTTTGGGAAACAGACAGGCATACATAGCACTGAAAACATTATTGGGTCCAAATACAAAGCAGTAGATCATAACCACAGTACATGGCTGGGGCATGTGCAGTCCCCTCTGAGGCCAGCAGAGGAAGACATTACAAAAAACATATTCTTTATTTTTAATGCTACAGCCACAGATGTGGCTCATGTCTCATTTTGACTAAATTCTATTTCTCAATAAAGAAATATTAGGAGAAAGATAATAGATAAAGTTGATCTCTAAATTAAACCAAAGTGATAATTCCAAACACATCTCCTGAGACATCAAAGATCAACATTTGAGCCATTTTGTCTCATGGAAACTGTATAAACTCCCACAGGAATTCTCCACACAATCTAACAACCCACTAAATACCCTCTAACACCCATAAAATAACAAAAACACTAACAGGTACCATGTACCTGCTAACATCCTACTAATGTTATCATTAACACCCCACTTTTGGACCACTGACTCCAACATTAATTCCCTACTAACATCCACAATAACTGTCTCTGAATATACCATCAAGAACCAATTTCAAAATAATTTCTTAGACAAGTTTTCTTTTATTAACAGTAATATTGTCAACTTGAACAAATTACAAAACATTTAATTCATAAGTGCAAATAATAAGTGCATAGATCAAAATAATTGTGTATTAAGCTCATATCCTTAAATCCATTAAATTAAAATTTCAGGAAGAAGAAAAACCTTACACATTTAATAGCAATCTTCTTACATACTATACCCATAGTGAAGGGCGTAGGAGCGGACTTGATATTGGGGGGGACACATTTGCCAATATGAACCCAAGCCCACTCTAAAAGTAAATTATTATTATAAGGTGATTTAACAACCTAAACATGTTACTCCACGTTACATTTACTGTTGTTAGAAAAAATTATGCATGCAATGTCTGAATAATATACATACGACAAAAATAATCAGTTATCACCTAATATTTAAAATAATATAACAGATTTGTTTATTATTATTATTATTATGTCATGTCAATTCTGTCGTATATTTACATTTTCTCCTGCGCTTTTTTTTTTTTACTGAGAGCTCTTCTTAAGATGGTGTCCTTTTTTGTAAAAGAATGTAACTTTAAGTTTCATAGAGATTTTTATAAACATCAGGACATGTGGTCTTACTGTGAACTACAAATGAACAGAAGTCACGTTACAGCAGTGTTTATCAATCCTGTTCTTACATATTCTACTGCATATTAACACTGTTCTGCATATTTTAGAGCTTCCTCTGCTTTAAAGGCATTTAATAAAGTTAGTGGTGGTATGATGTGTCTAATACACTGCTGGATATACATAATGATTTATTTAGGCTCCATAGGGGGCTAAATTTGCACACTGTCTTGTTATTTATTATTCTTTGTCTGTATGGTGTTGTATTGTCTGTCTGCACTTTTGTACTGTTGCACTATTGTTCTGTCTACACTGTGTTTATGTGCACCATGGTCCCTGGAGGAACGTTGTTTCGTTTCACTGTGTACTCTGTATATAGCTGAAATGACAATAAAAACCACTTTGACTTTGACTTTGACTTTAAAGGATTTTAACAGGTAAACTCAGTAAATTACTGTTTATTAGCTGATC
Source organism: Astyanax mexicanus (assembly GCF_023375975.1). Lineage (NCBI taxonomy): Eukaryota > Metazoa > Chordata > Actinopteri > Characiformes > Acestrorhamphidae > Astyanax > Astyanax mexicanus. The sequence continues at coordinate 58,257,641 of NC_064412.1, read as the reverse complement.
AGCTGGATCAGGTGGAAAATTTTTGGGGCAGTGATCGGGGTTAAGAAACTGCTTTAAACTACAAACACAAAGTACTGTACTAAATTCTGGCTATCCACTACATCTGGCTTCTAGATAACTAGTTAGCTAAATGAATATTCGTTCATTATAGCTCACAGTAAGTCCTAAATTAATTGAAAATGAAACAGTGATTAGCTGATCAGGTACAGGGCAAGTTGAACATTACATATATAGTTTTTTTTTTCTTTAACCTTGACTCCCAATCTAGCTCATTCCAAAGTTAAGCTAACTCACTCACACAGCTGCAGTTTATTAATCACAGTGGGTTTAAACTGTGTGCTGATTCAGAGACGTGTATTTTTAACCAGCTAGCAGAAACATATCATCACAGTTGAAGTGGTTAGCCTATCGTTACCTTTCTTTTAGGAAAATCTCCGTATATCCATCTCTGTTTTAAAATCAGCTGAAGCTGCTGCACCCCGATCCCGCTGCTAAATCTCACAGCGAGGGGGAGGGGCTTCCAAACAGCAAACTGCCTCTCCTTCGCGCGGCGCAAAACCAGCAAGCTGATTGGCTGTTTCTACTGAGAGGCGGGACTTAATACCTGAACCGGCTTCGTGATTGGTCCGGTCTGACTTCTCATTAATAGTACACCTGATCTGAGCGAAAAGATGTCATTTTTGGGGGGGACAAATCCACCTGTTTCTAATATTGGGTGGGACATGTCCCACCCATCCCCCCCGGTTCCTACGCCTATGCCCATAGTTTTGGTGCTGTGGGGGAAATAAACAGGTCTGGGTGCCTGTTTTTTGAGTGATGTGCACCTGGTCTTAACTTGACACGAGAAGTTTTGTTTGTGTGTATTAGTGTGTATTAATGATTAAAGATAGAGTCTGAATCTGACAGATTGCAATGCTGCATACATTTCTAATCAGCCATCTCTGCATTACTGGATGCTTTAAAATCAGGCTGATTAATCAGAGCTTCATATGTATAGCTGTGGACCAAGCAAATGAGCCTGAAGGCAGCATCAGAGAAATGCTTCTATTCAGATCAGCATGCTGAAAAAAACTGCAGTTTTAAAAAAAATATAATCCTGAGCAGAGCTGAGAAGCTGTGGAATGGATGTGACAGACACAAGTCATTTTATAAAATTACTCTAAGAGGGTCCTAGTCTGTTCGTACTACAGCTTATTTCTCGCTGAGGAGTACTCGTGTGGAGGAGAGAAATTAAAGAGAGTGGAAAATAGCCAAAGCAGAAAGAAAAACAAAAAAAAATATGACTGTGGATTGTCTGCCCTGTTTACAGAGCACAGATGGCACAAAATGGTCGGAGTTGAAGTGAAGTTTTCACTACCTTAAAAAAGTATCATGTTTTTATGTACAAAATGAACTCATTGTGAAAGGCCCTTTAAGGTGTTTGGATGTCTCACTGACATTATTGAGTTTATCTTTCCTGCACTGAATTAGAAAAGTACATCATTATGCACTCAAACTTGTTGGGTCTTGTCACCACAGTATTCAGTCCTCAGCTCTCATTCTACTTCCACACAATATCATACATGTATTCATAATAAATACAGTATCTCTATAAAAGACTACCTAATGCAGTTGCTCACATTAACCACCACTTTAAAACCAGCAGACGTGTGCTCTCAGCAGCGGGGGTATCCCATGCGGCAGTAGCAGATGGTACGCAGGAGGCGGCAGGAGCAGAAGGCACAGGGTTCACAGCAAACTGAGTTTGGGTCCTTACAGCTCCCCCACAGTGGGGTGCAGTTTGGTGGGGGCAGGGGTCGCTTCACCTGCCCATTCAGCTTCATCTGCATCTAAAAAACAATAGTATTTACAGTTATAGCTGCGTATCAGAGACAATCATTGTCTTAATAAGAGTTGGTGTTCTTCTACAAACACCCCACACAAACACTCTAATTATGTTTGACTAACAACCTTACTAACACCTGCACTAATGTCCCTACTAAAACCACACCAACATGGTATTAAGAGCGCACTAAGGATCAACTAACCACATCCAAGTAACACTAATAAACCACTAACTTCCCAATAGTGACCCAAAAGAGCTCCCATTAACACTCCAACAATAGTCCAAAAACAACCTTCTTACACCCACACACCACAATCTCTAATAATTCCTTTACTAGCAACCCAACACCAGCACTAACCCTTACCCTCAATGAGACCTTTGCTAATGTCATATTAATGCTTATAGCAACTGTGTTAACCCCTGCCATGCTGGATGAGTTTAACTGTACTTCCACTCTCTTGCTGTATTAGTGTTTGGCTTTTTTCAGTGGAACTCAAAGCTGTGCTGCATAATTCACAATAAGATAGACTGATGAGCACGATGAAGATAGTGGAACCCGGAAAATTACTTGAAGGTACTTTGTGTGTGTAACAGATATATAAAGTATTTGCCCCGAACAGATTTTTTTTGTTTTTGAACTTGTCACACTGATATTTTCCACTTATCAAACAAAGGTTAATATCAGACAAAGCTAACCTGAGTAAATATAAAAAGCAATAATTGATCATTTCATTTACAAAAAGAAAAAAAAAATCCTAACCAAACTAGTCCTGTGTAAGAAAGTGTTTGCCTCTAAACTTAATAACTATGTTGTGCCACCCTTAGTATCAACAAATCATCATTTAAAAAGTGCTTTATATATTTACTCAGTTTGTTGTGCATGGACTAAATATTTGACATTATTATGATGGAGAGCAGCAGTTTCTTCAGTGTCTCAGGCTGGTTCTGATTTCTAGGAATGTTTGAACATGTTTATGAGGTTTAACAGGTAAACTAATGAGAAACTCACTTTTTTCTGCTTCTTCTCTGATGTCTTGCTCTTCTTTGATGAGTTTGACAGCTCTTCAAAAACAAACAACACAACATTTATCTGATTATCTGTAAACATTTATTTATATACATATATTTCTCTTCCATTTTAGTTTCAGTTAAGATACTTTCACACTTATTCATAGGAGTTCTTGCAATGATATAAAGTAACCATATTTAATTCTATAAAGAAAATTTCGGTTGGTGGTTCTTTTAAGACATTAAATTAAATCAGATTTAGTTACATGGTGCTTTTTGATGTTTTCACAAAGCAGCGTTACAGAAATCTGGATGTGGGACAAAAAACAGCACAAAAAACACATAAAATCAGTTTTTATCTTCATATTCTACAGCTAATCTTTATTTAAGACAAAGAGAGTCGTACCCACGATGAGGATGGAGGGGGAGCTGGTGTGGTTCTGTGTGAGGCTGCTGGTGGATGACTGGTTGAAGCTGTTTGGGTCCTCCATCAGCAGGTGTGTGTTTACTGTTTCCCAGCAGGCTGAGCAACAAAACACCACACAGAACAGCAGCAACCAGGGGTTCATGTTCAGCTCCTTCCTCAATCTACACAAACACACCACACACACACACACACAAAACACAGATACACAAACACACAGAGCATCACACAGTTGTTGGCTGTAAATACACCGCATTCTCTTAACCTGTTTCACACATTCTGATATCATTCATTCACCACCTGGACCCGTTACTAAGGAACCCTTTTTAAAGAGTGTAGTGTATTTTATAAGGCATTCTATAGACAAAATCTCAATGGAATCTAAACGCAGCTGATTTTATTTAATAAAACTAAATATTGTAGATATAAACTCTCAGAATGCTCAAAAAACTGGAAAAGCACCACCAGAATGATTTGTTCAAATTTATCCATTAATAATAAACTAAGAGGGACTTAAAAATCCCTTCGCAGTTCAACCCTAGCAGTGATTAGTGGGTGGAGATAGAAAGGCTAAACTGACCAAAAGTAAACAACAGCAGTAAAGTTGCTACAGAACCTACAGCTGCTCTTCTCTGCAGTAAAGAAACTCTCGAGAGGTGGGTCTCGGTTGGAACGACTACACACTAATGGTGAGAGAGGGTGAGGCAGACATGTCCATATGCAAATAAATAACAAGTAATGAACTGTTTTAAACAAAAGTAACATAATACACTGGACACATTGATCACACTGATCACACTGATCACACTGATCACACTAATCACCCTAATCACACTGATCACACTAATCACACTAATCACACTGATCACACTAATCACACTAATCACACTGATCACATTGATCACAGTGGACACACTGATCACACTGATTACACTGATCACACTAATCACACTAATCACCCTAATCACATTGATCACACTAATCACACTAATCACACTAATCACACTGATCACACTAATCACACTAATCACACTGATCACACTAATCACACTAATCGCACTGATCACACTAATCACACTAATCACACTGATCACACTAATCACACTGGACACACTGATCACACTGATCACACTGTTCCATCAGATCTTCCCGAACTCATCCAGAAGAATCTTTAGTCAGCGCAGTAAAACTTCACCGTTTACATATTTAAAAATCATATTATTACAAAACAATTACAGAACCATTAAAAACAATTACAGAACCATTAAAAACATTACAGAACCATTACAGAACCATTACAGAACCATTACAAAACAATTACAGAACCATTAAAAACATTACAGAACCATTACAGAACCATTAAAAACATTACAGAACCATTAAAAACATTACAGAACCATTAAAAACATTACAGAACCATTACAGAACCATTACAGAACCATTACAAAACAATTACAGAACCATTAAAAACATTACAGAACCATTACAGAACCATTAAAAACATTACAGAACCATTACAGAACCATTACAGAACCATTAAAACAGTGATACAGTCCGCAGCTCCTCACTCGACCCACTTCAGTTTAGTTTTCAGTACAAATCCTTACTTTTCTCTCGCCAGCTCTGAACATCAGTTTCTATAACATAAGCATTTATGTTATAACATATAAGCATTTATGAAAACATTGTATATAAATATTATTCAGTAATAATCTTCCTTATGTACATTTAACTATAGTATTTCACTATTTTTTATAGTTCTATATCAACACTGATAAACTGTGAAAAAGTTTACCAGCTATAAAAAAATCAAAGAAAACTACAGTTACATTATTGAGTTTATTCCTCACAATAATTTCTCACATTTTTTTCTGAGCAAAGAAACAATTTTTTCAATGATCTGCTGAAAATGATAATTTAGAATCTCATTGTTCCACCAAAACCACCAAAACCAGTTTACTTAACGATTTAACTAGATATCAGTTATTCCAAACTGCCAAACACCCGCATAAAAAAAATATATTTACATATATTTAAAATATGGGATTTTATAAAGCAGTGAAATAAATAAATAAATATATATTAAATATAAAAATTATAAACCAATATGACTAATGTGTAATCAATGTTTGTACTAATTTAGTACTAAACAACGATAAGGTCTTACACACACACACACACACACACACACACACACACACACACACACAGACACAGACACAGACAGTGGAGTCTCAATCTTACCGCTGTGTTTTCCTCCTCTGGGCCCGGAGTCCGAGGAGCTTCTGCAGGATCTCAGACTGAAGCTCAGATTCTACTGACTGAACCCAGAATACAGCGGGGGCGGACACACACACACACACACACACACACACACTATACACACATTATACACACTATACACACACACACACACACACACACACACACTATACACACATTATACACACTATACACACACACACACACACACACACACACTATACACACTATACACACACACACACACACACACACACTACATACACACACACACACTATACACACACTATACATACACTATACACACTATACACACACACACACACACACTATACACACATTATACACACTATACACACACACACACACTACATACACACACACTATACACACACACTATACATACACTATACAAACTATACACACACACACACACACTATACACACATTATACACACTATACACACACACTATACATATACTATACACACTATACACACACACACACTATACACACTGTACACACACACTATACACACACACACTATACACACATTATACACACACAAACACACATTATACACACATTATACACACTATACACACACACACACACTATACACACTGTACACACACACTATACACACACACACTATACACACATTATACACACACACACACACTACATACACACACACTATACACACACACTATACATACACTATACACACTATACACACACACACACACACTATACACACATTATACACACTATACACACACACACACACACACTACATACACACACACTATACATACACTATACACACACTCTATATACACACACACTGTACACACATTATACACACTATACACACACACACTACATACACACACACTATACACACACACTATACATACACTATACACACTATACACACACACACACACTATACACACATTATACACACTATACACACACACACACACACACTACACACACACACACTATACATACACTATACACACACTCTATATACACACACACTGTACACACATTATACACACTATACACACACACACTACATACACACCCACACACACACTATACACACACTATACATACACTATACACACACACACACACACACACACAATACACACATTATACACACTATACACACACACACACACTATACACACACACACACACACACACACACACACACACACACACACACAATACACACATTATACACACTATACACACACACACACACTATACACACACACACACACACACACACACACACACACACACACACACACACACACACTCCACAGACTGAAACTCTCAGAGCTGCTTTAATCCTGTGTTTCTTCAGCAGGACAGACGGTGCAGGTTGGAGCTGCTGAAGGTTTGGAGGTCAGAAGGTCATCAGATATAAAAGCTGTTTGCAGGATTTGAGTTCGGCTCCTCCTGAAGTAAAGTGTAGATATGAAGCTCTTAGCCGTCGTTCATCACAGAGAAGTTCTGCTGTTCTTCACCAGCCGGCTGAAAGACTTCTGCTCTACAGAACCGAACGGAGCTTCAGTATCGATCTGCTCACAGAAGAAGCTGGGATGGGGAAATTTAGGACTAGCAATGAGGTAAAAAAGCTCATTAATAATATGATTTCAAACAGATAATTATTATCATGAACTCATACAAAAACAGAGTTTTTGAGACACAAAGATGGAAAGAGGTTCTCCAGTTTGTGACAAATGCAAAATTATTAATTAACCAAGAAGGATTATTAGGTATTTGCATATTTCTCCATCAACAGCCCCTGATATCAATTAAGCATTCAGGAAATGTGTAAAGCGCACAAGACTTAAATAATAAGCATTAAATAAAACACTGTAAAATCTTCAACCTTAATAAAGTTTGGATGGATGTTTTTTCAAACTGATAAACAAAAATTAAAAAATGCAGTTTATGTTTGTGGACCTTAATAAAAATTTTCTTTCATTAAATGAATAATATACTTTTGATGAAGAAGGGAATTAATTATACATATAGTAGCACTTTATGTTTAACAGGGTATGTGTTCAGCACTCTTCTGTTTGTAGATACCCGTATTTCATGTTTTATATTGCTGGCTGTGTTTTTTTTGTGTATGTCGGCTGTGTTTCTAAAATAGCTGGTGAAATCGGTGATAACTTGTGAGCTCAGAAGAACGCACGAGTGTTCAGCTTCTGGAGGCAGATTTTCGCCTGTTTAAGTATTTTAACAATAGAACTCATTTATCATGGTTGGTATGTTGTTTTTTCTTAGATGTTACTTGTTTGTAACTGTGTTGCTTTATTTGTGTAAGACGTGGTGAATTTCAGCACTGTTGTGTTTCTGAATAATCCTGAAGTTAGTTGTTAATGTTTGATGTTTTTATAAATTCTTGTTGCACTACTGAGTCTGTGAGCTCAATAAATCATCTTATCTCTTTTAAAGTATAATGTGTATTTTATTTCTATACACAAGATTATTAATAATACGTTTCTTATTATTGTTATTTCTCACCTCAGAAAACTTTGTTTAGTAAGGGTTAATATTTTGGTTACTTGGACTACATTTGTGATATTTGTTTAAAAAAGGTCAGTGAAACTTGATGCCTTTTCCAAGACTAGTTGTATTTATTACTTAATATTTAACTCAAATAAATAGTTTTTAGGACTGACAAAAATATAAGTTAGTATAACTATATACTAATTATTTTTTGATGCACAAGCATTTTTTACAGTGTGAGATGCACCATGCTGCAGTAGAAATGGGTTTTGTGGTCAGACGAATCTATATTCTAGAACTGTTTCATGTGGATGACAGGATCTTTGGACCAAAAATAAAAAATTCCAACAGGTACAAAAACTGTCACATTAAGGGGGGCTATCTGAACACCTGTGTGATGCAAAAAAAAAATTGAGATGTTAAAGAAACATATACTGCCTTCAAGACCATGTCTTTTATGTCCAGGATTTTTTTCAAAAAGACAATGTAAAACCACATTTGAACACATTACTAATGCATGGTTACAGAAAAATAGTTGTGACAACCCCATACCCTAACAGTAAGATGTGATGGTAGGAAATATGAGCCACAATTCATAGATTGGTTCCTCTGTGCCAAATGGTATTTTTTGTGCTGTGAGGGGAAATGGCAACATTAAAAAAAGGAACGAGGATCTCTACTTAATGAAGTGGGTTTATCAGAATCCTCACGTTGAATTGTTTAGGTAATAAAATAATCTTTTTACACTTAGATTTAGAATACTACACTTATTTCCAGTAAATTATAAAGATGATTTCTTGTAATGGTCTCTTCAGCTACTCGGACACGCTGTTCTTTCAGGAATTTTCAGCCATGTTTTTTTCCTGCCAGTCAAAAGTTCTGAACAGAATAAAATGTAAGTGTTTCCACACAGCGGAACAGAACCGCTGGAACATGAAGTGAACATAAAGCTGGACATGTGTCTTCACTTTTACCTAATAGCTGAACCATTAAGCGAATGGAATGGTCAGGGTTTGTTTCTGAAGCTGTGTTTCATCGTGTTTCAGTAGTTGTGCCTCACAGATAATCACCCGAATCACTACAGCAGCTCCGCTCTTCCAAATCCCCAAACCTGGCTTCAATTTCATCAACAATCCCAATATTCTCAGAAGTTCCTGAGGAACTCTGAAGCTGCTTAATATCAACAATAATTACTTCTGAAAATCCAGCACTGAAATCAAATGTGTGTGAATTTGGGTTAAAGTTCATGCAGATCACAGATGTCTGTTCGTCCGTCTTTTTATCCATTCACCCCATCCTATATTTAAACATATTTCAACCCATCTATTCCCACCATATACACCTGTCCATAAGTCAATTTATCTATACATCTAACCACATATTTATTCACAGTAATGTGACATAAACACGTATGTACAAATCCTCCCGGATCCCCCGGTACTGTGCAGAACACTCAGCGCTGACTGAACTAAAGAAATGCTACCAGTAATTTAACTAACACATCATCCTCAGACCCAAACACATCACATCACAACACATCACCCCCAGACCCTAACACATCACAACACATCACCACCAGACCCTAACACATTACATCACAATACATCACCCCCAGACCCTAACACATTACATCACAATACATCACCACCAGACCCTAAAACATTACATCACAATACATCACCACCAGACCCTAACACAACACATCACCACCAGACCCTAACACAACACATCACCACCAGACCCTAACACAACACATCACCACCAGACCCTAACACATCACAATACATCACCATCACTGTGCGGCTGAGAATGACCCACCTGTGCTGATCGGTCCTGACCTGATTGAAGAATGAGGGGAAGAGAATTATAAATATACAGGGTGTCCTATATGATCAGTAAAGCTGAGTAATGGTGGATAATGGGTGTAGAAACAAGGAGGTTATATCAGTGTATTTACACACATCAGGTGCACTTACACAGCAAAAAAGAAAGAAATGCCAGTTTAATAAACATAAAGAAATCAAAACAGTATGTTAAGCCAAGTCAAGAAGCTTTTATTGTCATTAAATCTGGTACACAGTGTAACCAAATTACATTACTCCGGAACCATGATGCAACATAAAACAAACAATACAACAGACAAATATGTATAAAGTAAGTGCAACATGAAACTATAACACTACAATAAATACAATAAATACAGCAGACGAGACCGTTTATCAGACAGGGCAGTGCAGTACCGATACTATATAATGAAATGTTCTAGTGAGGATAAGGTAGAGGAAGAGAGTTCAGTTCAGTTCTGAAAAAGTGTGCAGGATAAGTAGTGGTGGGGGGTTCAGTTCTGTCTCTGTGTGTTGAGGAGTCTGACTGCCTGGTGGATGAAGCTGTTGCAGAGTCTAGTAGTTGAGGCTCGGATGCTCCTGCATCTTCTGCTCGACGGCATCAGAGCGAAGAGTCTGTGTGAGGGATGGGTGGAGTCGTCCACAATGCTGTTGGTTTTGCAGATGCAGCGTTATGGAGCATAGCACAAAGATATAGCACTACGACACAATCAAGCACCTATATACAATCTGTAATGATTTTGGGAGAATCTGTCTGTTTTTCTCTATATGTAGTTGCTGCTCATATAACGTTCTGTATATGCTATGCATGCTGCCATGTCAAAATATTATTTACCTAAACAGGGCTGTCCTTGTTAAACTGGAAGCTATTCACATGTTAGTTCTTGTATAAAAAAAATATAATATAATAAAATATAATATAATATATTGCTGATTAAAAACATATATTTTTCCTTACCAGGAAATCCATTTACACAACAATTTATTCATCATATATTAAAAATAACAAAAAGAATAAAAAATAATGAGCTAAAAAGCAGCAACAATCACCAGCTACTGTCCTGCTATAGACACTGTCCTGCTCCAGGTACTGTCTTTCTTCAGCTACTGTCCTGCTATAGTCACTGTCCTGCTCCAGCTACTGTCTTTCTACAGCTACTGTCCTTCTTCAGCTACTGCCCCGCTATAGTCACTGTCCTGCTACAGCTTCTGTCCTGCTATTGTCACTGTCCTTCTACAGCTACTGTGCTCCTTCAGCTACTGTCCCGCTATAGTCACTGTCCTGCTACAGCTACTATCCTGCTATAGTCACTGTCCCACTACAGTTACTGTACTTCTTCAGCTACTGTCCTGCTATAGTGACTGTCCTTCTCCAGCTACTGTCCTTCTTCAGCTACTGTCCTGCTATAGTCACTGTCCTGCTACAGTTACTGTTCTGCTACAGTTACTGTTCTGCTACAGCAACTGTCATGCTATTGTCACTGTCCTGCTACAGCTACTGTCCTGCTACAGCTACTATTCTGCTTTAGTCGCTGTCCTGCTATAGTCACTGTCCTGCTACAGTTACTGTTCTGCTGCTGTTACTGTTCTGCTACAGTTACTGTTCTGCTACTGTTACTGTTCTGCTACTGTTACTGTTCTGCTACTGTTACTGTTCTGCTACAGTTACTGTTCTGTACCAGAGACTGTAAAAAAAGATGGACGTCGTGTCTCCGTTCCCATTCATTCAATGAAAATGAAGCCAAAATCTTCCGCCATGTTGGCGATCCTGCCACCTGATTCTGCGCAGTAGAGACCAGAGGAGGGAGAAAGACTGTGGATAGCAGCCTACTCATTTGAATAACCCCGCCCCTGAGGGCTGCCTCGCGGTCACAGACTGCAGAGCGGAGCGGAGCGGAGCTGACGTTCTGTTATTGGTCCCGCCCATAACCAGCCCTTTTACCATAACCACACCTTTTTTGAATAGAGCCGAATAAAGTTTTAAAAAACGAATTCTGTGGGGATATAAAAATTTGACAATATAAGCAGAGGTTACACTAGCTGCTGCATTTAAATAATGGAGGTAGCATTACAGTATATTAGAAAAAAACGTGATTGAATGTTGTTCTGTTTTGCCATTGAAACCTATGGGGATGGGTGGAGTTACACAGCTTTCTGCAGCCGAACAGCAGGGGGCGCCCGACCTGTGGTGGCTTCACTTTTAAGAGACGATGCTCTGTCCAGCTATATACAGTCTATGTTCTGTACGGTTGGAACATTGGCCTGCCTGCATTATGATTGGAGGGTTAAAAAACGTCGCTCCTGCAGATTACTGGCGTAGTTCTGGTTGTTGTAGTTCTCGCGTCCAAACCATGTAACTCCAAATCCCATGATGCAATGCTGTGAATGTAGAACGATAGAACGAGAGCTGACGTCAGCGCGAGAATTGCAGTCAGCGCGAGAGAGCAGGACAGGGCGGTTCGGTTCTGATCAGTTTTACAGATTAATTCTCCCGTTTCACCTCAAAACCGCCTGGAACCATGTCCGGAGACGAGGTATGTTTATAAACTCTCCATAACCTGGTTATAACCCGTTCCCACAGCCCGGAGCCCGCGGTACAGGGCCCTTTTGTTCGGCACAGCAGGGCCTGTTAGCCGGCGAGGCTAGCGCTGCTCCACATGCGCTGCTAAAGCTAATCAGCTAAAGCTAATATTCTCCTGTAACGAAGATGCTCTCAGTTTTATCGTTTTAACCCGCTTTAAATCCGGTTTCTCCCTGGATTTTGTGTGGTGGAGGTCATTACTGTGTGACCGGTTACTGCGTGGCTTTAGTGTACCGCGTGACTTTGCAGAAATTCAGTTTCTGTGTTGGATTAAATGCGTGTAATTTAAGGGTTAATTTAGTAATTTCTATATTTCAGATAAAACAGCTGGTGTTCTGTAAAACCGTGCTACCTTAGTGTAGGTTTATCTGTAAAAATACAAATCATTAGAACATGCTGGCAGTAGAAGTGTGGGTATGATATTTGAATAACCTAAATTGCTGTAACGTTATCAGGATAAAGTTAAGGCAATACACATGATTAAAAACATTTAAATATTATATACACGGTTGTAAATTTAGATTATTGTGAGTCCAGATTGTACAATGCGCCCGGGGAAAAAACTTGTCAGGAAAAAGTAGAGGTGGGTAACCCAGATCCAGAAAGAAAAAATCCATCCCAGTGTTTTATACCCGCTGGGTGAGCTGAGCTGCAGCAGAGCTGCACTGGCAGTGGGTACAAAACCCTGGGATGGATTTGTACTCTATGGACTTGGGTTCCTCACCTCTAGGGGAAAAATACATTAAAACAGTGAAAATGAGTTTTGCGCATAACAGAACACCGGGCGGTATCTCTCAGCCTGACCCGAGAACAGGAGTTTATAAAGCTGAAGAATCTTCGCTCTGTTCTCTCCGGCTAAAACTGCAGAAGCGCTTAATTAACTAGTTAATGTGCTGCTTTTTAAACCTGCTTTCTATGGGTAAATATTATCAATTTATTTAGATGGCTGTTTAAGATAGTTAACTACTTAAGTTTCTACTAAAGTTAAAACTCTGGTTACTGTTCTCTCTCAATTAGTGTTTGGCGACTATTAGAGTGATTTAATCCTTACTGTGTGAAGTATTGTACATATTTTTGTACTCTCTACAGTGTTTGGGTTAGTTAATGATAATGGTGTTCTCTGCTTTTTCCTCATTAAACAAATTCGCTTTACATATTCTAAATATATGATATTTAATCTGAAAAAGATAAACGAAGTAGACTTGAACATTTAAACCTCAGTATTCTTTAAGTGAGGCTAGGGCAGAGTCAGTATTAATTAAACACATTTTACATTTCTTACCGTTATTGTCTGTAACTTTTCATCTCATTTTTAAACATTGCACAGATGATTTTCGACCCCACGATGACCAAGAAGAAGAAAAAGAAGAAGAAGCCTTTCATGTTGGAGGAGGAAGGTGGAGAAGGTGAAGATGGAGTGCAGCCTGAAGCGAAGGAGCCTGAAGTGGATGCAGGAGAAGAGAAAGACTTTGATTTAGATGAAGATGAGGGGAGGAAGAAAGGTAAAAAGCAGAAAAGTATCCTGGGCTTGCATGGCATTAGCTAGAGCTTACACAATGAAGTGTAATTCCCATGTGTTCTGTGTGATATCGGAGTGTTGAAAATTAGTTCAAGAATAGTACTGCTGTTATTGAGATCATAATAAATATTGATACCAAAATATTGTCTATTTATCCTAAAAGAAAAAAAAATCTACATTTCTTCATGTTTCAGTGGTCAAAAAAGTCAATTTTAAGATTTAAATGTTGTGATCCTTGAGGAAATGGACGCTAAAGAAGGAAAGACAGTTTGAGCAGATAAATGGGATGAAAATGGTCTGTTTTGCCATAGAAACCTGTAAGGATGGGGAAGCTGTACTGAACACTGCAACCAACCATAGAGGCGCTACACCTGTGGTGGCTTTACTTTTCAGAGACCATGTGTTTATCTTTATACAGTAATTTTTTTTTACTGTTGTATTAAACAGTTGGTGCCAGTGTGAGGGATTTGATTGTATAGGAGCCTGATGTGAAATTTTGTGTTTGCAGATGAATTTTGTTCAGAAAATAATAAGAGTTCTTTGGAGTGAAAGTAGAAATTAGGTTTTATTATATTTTTATATGTATAATTATATTAAAAACATTGGAGAACTTAACTTTGCATTTTTTGTTTGCATGGTCCTGAAGAACCAACAGATGACCTGGATGATCTAAACTTCTTCAACCAGAAGAAAAAGAAAAAGAAGCCCAAAAAAGATAAGCTTTTTGACAATGAGCTGGATGAAGGAATGAAGGTCAGATATTTTTGTTTGCTTTATTGTTTTGTGTATGAAGTTGTAGTTTTTCAAAATTAAAAAAAATCTCATAATTGCTGTGTAGTTGTACATATAGTTACAATCAATTATTTGTCTCACACAGCAAATAAGAATCATGAGTAAAATGTACAAACTTTCAGCTATTTGGCAAACATTGCCAAAACTAATGTATTTTTCTGAACTGCCATAAAGTGCCTCTCCTAATGACTACTGCAGTCTCAGGGTTATTCCACCCCTTTTCCTGGTACCATTTTACTGGAATGTGTTTTAGCAAACGTCACTGTAGGTGGACACCACCTTTTGACAGCATTTCTGAGTTCCGATATGCAACTGCTGATCCTGATACGATTCTAAAACCTGGACTAATATAAGCTGTCCGTCCACCCCAGGGCACTTTGGCTTTACACACAGTACAAGAAACTGTTGCTTTTTAAGATTTACTTAAAGCAGCAGCTAATGCTGTTTTGTTATTCAGTAACTGAAGCTACAGGTTCATAGTAAGATGTGGAATGGAAGTTTGGATTGGTGATGTGTGTCAGTTATGGCCTACTTGTGAGTCGATAAGTGGATTGGCTTTGTCTGTCTAATATTCGATATTTGAAAGAGGTCACTGCTGGACCCGATGGGTTCAGTCCCGCCCCGAGTCTTAGCCCAATCGAGATGTGCAGTAGCCTCCAATTCTCTAATTATTATATTCTTATGTGCAGCCATATTTAAATTTAGAATTCAAGCTAGAGTTACACTGATACCGGTATCAGCGTTGGTATTCTGGACACTCTGCATCGGCCTCGGCCACGCAGAGCAGTTACTGATGCACACCAGCAACTTCAGGCGATGCCTGACTGAAGCAGCAGCAAATTCTCAGTGTGGAATCAGTTCTCACTGGAAACGCTGCAGTAAACCTGCCTGTGGAAAATTCTGTAACACCAGTATTTCGAGGGACGGTCAGACAGAAACGAGCCTTTTAAAACAAAACCGTGCCAAAGAACACGCCGTCTTTATCCAGGCTAACAATTCAGCATCAGTCCTTAGGATTTCATACGCTGAAGAGTACGCTCCTAAAACCAGGAGAAACTGGTTGAATTTGTTTCGCTGTATGACCAGCCCTGGTGAGTCCTTGGTAACATGCGTTTTTGATATTAAGATTCAACTGTTTTTTTTTTGTTTTTTTTTTCTCCTTTTCAGAGTGTGATTTTATTATTCCGTTTCTAGACAAATTGGCTGATCCATAGGCCTGAACAGTTCAGTTTTGTTTAATCACTCCACATTACAGCATCTCAACAATTATGAGGCTCTGCTTGTATGTTTTTAAGTGTATTTGATATTTTCTGGTGCTGTTGGGTCGTTATAGAGGCAGACAGCTTTAGTCTTGTTTCATGCTGTGAAATATCAGTCAGCAAACTGATGCTTTGATCAATTGAATAAGGAAGAAAATACCACCTTCTTTTTCAATATGACTTTTTTCCAACTTCATAAGGAGCTGAAGATTGAAGCGGAGCCGCCTGAGACACTAGAAGATGATGATTTAATGTTGCCAGCAAAAAAGAAGAAGTCCAAGAAGATTAAAGATTTCCAAGATGATACAGATATTCTGTGCAGAGACGACGGTAGGTACTGACGATTTGCCACCTTCAAATGAACAATAACAGTAAGTGTGCAGAGACACACAGATCAGCTTTAGGTAGGGTTCACTGATTATGTAATTGTGGCACACTGTTTATCTAGAGACTCGTGTAAGATTTGGCCATACGATTTTAATATCAGAAAATCAACATGTATCTGATATTTGTTCCTCCAGTGAGAACCATCAATTTCTGATTTGTGATTTAACATAGGAAATTGAAAAAACATTGCTGGACCCCTAATCTCCAACAGAACAGTAAAATGAAGATGTATGTAGTACTGTTTCCTAGAGGAAACATTATTAGAGTAAATTCTGAGCCTGAAGCACATACGCTTGCAGCAGCACACATTAGACTGGGGAAGAAATCATCTGTGTTCACAGGCATTAATCTCTCTGAGACTTAAGAAACAAACCAATCAAGTGCAGAATGTGTTTATTAGCATAGTGTTCCATTTGATAAGCAGATGACCCACTACACCAGAATTTATTTTAACTAAGATAAAATGAAAAATGGATTTAATACCTGAATCAGCAGAGATTAACAGGATGTTGGTCACTCTTGGCAGATTCTGAAGTGACTCGCCTGAACTCCTGAATATATTCGAGTAATTAGAGCTAAAAGGGGAAAGTTGAGAAGAATCTTTTCTGATACTTCAGCAGTTTCTGGCTGATTTAAAAATACTTTCTGTGACTGGGGTTAAAGTCCTGCAACACTGAATGTGTAAAACACTGGAAAACACCTGTCACTGCAGAAGAATTAAAAATTCCAGTTTGGACAGGTGTCTGCCACCACTAAAATGTCTCATACCTTTTATGAAATGAACATATAAAATTATAGCAACCCTGACAGTTTTGTAAATACAAGTAGTTTACTAATTATTACTGTTTTATCCAATCATCTCAACACAGGGTTTAAAACGATTAAAACAAATAATTCTAATGTATAGAATTTTGAACACGGCCTATCTATACAAGCAGAACTTTTAAAAGCCGTACATTTTCCAAATTTGAGATTGATTTACAGCATGAGACCGAGTTCAGAGCTCTCTGCTTTGTGATTCGACTTGCGGCCTCCTTACTGGCATTCAGCTCAAGTACGTTTGTAGGTTGGCTAGTTGCAAATTCTGGTTGATTTTGGTTGTTTTAAAAGTGCTGTAAAAACATTTTCAAAGTTCTGCTTTCTGTAAAAGAAAAACTTAAATATTAAAGAATAATTTTTTATTCAGATTTATACCCGCTTTAGTGTTCACACTGACGTGTATTTTGATCAGGGTGTTAAACTGAAGTGTGACGGTGTCTCTTCTCAGGTCTGGAGGATGACGACAGTAAAAACATGGATGAGATCACGTTCAGCTCACAGACGGGACCGGCCTGGGCCGGGACTGAGAGAGATTACACGTACGATGAGGTAAATGTGATCACATGATAACACACTTCTCCTTCTGCTGCCTTTTTTTGACATTTAACCACAACAAACAAAACAATCAAAATTCCCTTTTTTCTTCCTCTTTGTTCCTTAAGTATCTTTCTTCTCTCTCTTTTCTTTAGTCTCTGTGTGTTTAGAAAAATATTCTCTCTGTTTTTGTTGCAGCTTCTGAGCAGAGTCTTTAACATCATGCGAGAGAAGAATCCAGACATGGTTGCTGGTGAGAAGAGGAAGTTTGTGATGAAACCTCCTCAGGTGGTCAGAGTTGGAACAAAGAAGACCTCCTTCGTTAATTTTACAGACATCTGCAAATTGTAAGTATCGGTGAATATTATAATGCTCTCTTTATTTAAAAAAACTACAGTTAAATATTAGCTCTTTAAAAATGTTTTATTAGAACATCAATGTTTATTGTAAGATCTGAGAACTCAAAGTGCAGATAAATAAATAATTTAACCCTGAATAAAGCTCCATTCTCTCAATACCTACAGTGCCTAGAAAAACTCCACGTTACACCCACAAACCTGATACAGGGTTTTCAAAAATGTAAATAAATACAGTTCTGAAAAAAGGAGCATGCATTTGAGTTCAGCCCCCCTGACGTGACCGCTTCCCTTTCTCTAATTTCATCATTAAGTTCTTATAAAACATACTTTCTCTGCACTGTTTTATTTGTTAACTGGAACCATATTAGTCATTTTAAAATTTTCATGCCTCATATTGAATATTGATATGAAAAGATTATATTACGGTTGTCTTACTTAGCAATAGAATATTTGTAATTGATTTTGTAATCGATTTGTAATCAGCATGTGCTCTGTAACATTACCTTTATTTTTTTTTATGGATTGAGGCTGTGATGATGAGATGCTATTTTTAGGTTGTTTTAATCTCTTAATGTGATGATCACAGATTGCCTGATTTAATATGCGTCAAACCCATTCGCTCTGCAGCATCTTCAGTTCAGACTCCTGAATCCTGCTTACGACCGTTTCATTATTTTATTGTATTTTATTACTTCTGTTCAGTTTTAAGTGATTTGTGACCATTATGGGTTTCTAAATGTAAGTCTTGTTCTGATAGGTTGCATCGACAGCCGAAACATCTGTTGGCCTTTTTGTTGGCTGAATTGGGCACATGGTGAGCATTTAATTAAAGGGTTTCTAACATTTATATTAGAATATTTATCAGGGCTTGGGTTAGGATCAGTTAATGTTTACTGAATTCTGTGACACAGCTGATGAGAGCTGATCTTAGATCAGTACTTTTACTCTGAGACTGGGATAAATGAGTCCCAATGTTAGTTTTATTTTTTCCAAAAAAATAAACTGAGTCAAAAGTCTTAGTTAAGGTGTAAGAATGAAACTTATTATAATGTATGTAGTCATTAATATTCTACAGGTGTATGATAATAATAATAATAATAATAATCCTTTTTTCCTCAGTGGTTCCATAGATGGAAATAATCAGCTTGTTATTAAAGGAAGGTTCCAGCAAAAACAGATAGAGAACGTCTTACGAAGATACATCAGTGAGTATTGATTTAAATTAGATTTAATGATCTTTACTGTTGTTTTTTATCATTAAAATAAAGTAAAGAATTTAATCAAAAACGTAATTATTTTCCCGCCCCTTTTCCAGAGGAGTATGTGACGTGCCACACGTGTCGGTCCCCCGAGACCATCCTGCAGAAGGACACTCGGCTGTACTTCCTGCAGTGCGAGACGTGCCATTCCCGCTGCTCCGTGGCCAGCATCAAAACCGGCTTCCAGGCCGTCACCGGAAAACGAGCGCAGCTTCGTGCCAAAGCCAACTGATACCGACCCGCAACACGACGCCGTGTTTCATGGCCAAACTAACAGATCTGTTCACACACTGCAGTATTTTAACCACAGGTCAGATGTCTCTGTACCGTCCTGTGGACGCCATGTTCTGCATGTTATTGGGTTTTTCTTGCTTTTACACGGCAGACACATGAGGAGCTGGTTAATTGGGTAATGATCTGAACCAAGGGACTGGAATATTGAAAACATGGTGATGTGTGATGTGTTTCCAGACCTGGGATTGGGATTATTGGGAAGATTTGTGTGCATGGATTTGTGGAGTCTGGCCATGAAGCACTGGATTTACAGCTGTGCGAGATGGGATCCCAAGGCATGGACATTTTTATGAACTGTTGGATTTGTTACTGCTGCCTTGCCTACACAGAAAAAAAAAATAAAATCAGTAAAATGCATGCCAGATGTGTGATGTGTTGAATTTCAATAGAAAACTTTTTTTTTTTTTTTTAACAAAATGAACAAAAATTGAAAACATATTTTTGGCAGTTAATCTTTTTAAAAAACATAAAGAAAATATGCATATCCAGTCTGCAGTGATCTTACTGAGAAGATCTAGGTCAAATTGAATGAATATTTATTTTGTAGTATACATAATACATTATACAGTATACATACATAAATGGCATATATTTGTCATTAAGTTTTTTCTGATTCTTTTAGGCTTGCTGTTACAGTTGCATGCAAATATTTGGGAGTCGTTTGTTAACGTCTCTTATTGTAAATAAGCAAATTCTATACTTTTAGGGGAATTAAAACTGAGGGTTCGGACCGTTATTAGATTAGAAAAGACCTGGATGATTAAGATCAGAAAGCCGGAGTGTAGTTTTAGGGTAAACTAAAGCTCTGCTAGGCTAAAGTTAGTGGCACCATGTTGGTTTTGGATGAGTCGTTTCTGAAATGTTTTTTCAGAGACGATGTTCTGCTGTACCGTCCACCACACTGCTGCTCACAGTCTGATCACTGTAGAGAGATTATCTAATTTATGTTTTTTCCTCTAGTAACTTTGTTTTGCAAAATAACTAACTTACCGGAGTAATTTAGTGTTATATTATTATTGTTATATCCAGTGTTATATTGTCCTTATATCAACCACCAGCTGCTACCTGCGCCTAAAAGAACTCTAGACGTCTACGCAACATTAAATGTACGTTTTTAAATATTTTGTTCTGCATCTCGTACTCTTGGAGTCTTCAGGTAGAGCTGAAACTGGTCTGAATATTATTTGGGGTTTAAATGTTTGATCTCCACACAAACACTTCACGAGAAGAAGTGATCTAATATCCACCCTGTCTACACTGATCTTCCTGAGCTCTGACCTCTCAGCTCTCTAAAGAGCTCATTTATCAGGTGTGTGATTATCGTAATTACAACACGTTATCAGAACCTGGACTAAACTCGGGGAAACGTGAGGAATCTGTTCATAACAACACGTTCACCAATCCAGGCCCTTAAATTAGATAATCAATCATGTTAATATCCACTGTTACCATGTTTCTGTTTAAGATCAAACACTCGGCATAACTTTACACGTCCCAGTTCAAAACAGAACATAAAAAAAATGCTACTTTTTTATTTTACATTTATTTTATATATTTATATTCATTTATAAAAGCCCCTTAGCTTTAGAATTCCTACCTGTTTTTCCTTCTTCGTCTTCTAAAGGTTTGCCAACATTTATACTAAGTAATTATTTATCTATTATTTATTTATACTCTACGACTTTAAGTTGGTATTTTACATCAGTGTTATATTGGCATTTAACATTTGGAAGATGTTTTTTTTTTGGAAGATGTTAGATTTAGTTTACTTCTACATTTTAGTTGCTATTTTACTGTAGTATATAACCTGTATTCAGATCAGGAGTTCGGATTATTTTATAATTACAGACACAGTGAGAATAATATCACACTAAACTTCAAATCTATAAAGTTCAAATGATAAAGCCTGAAAATTCAGATGTGCCAGATTTCCACCACTAATCAAACACACCAGTTTATAACACTGAAATAATCCTGCAGTAAATATTCCAGGAACAGCTCCTCTAATGGATCAGGATATTTTTCTGCTTACGTCTCTCTTTCTAAAAACGGCGTTTTAATCCAATCCAGATCCTCTGAGGCCTGGAATATCTGCGTATAGTTCGGGTACTAGAGAATATCTGTGATTGGTTTGTGAGGAGATCCTACAGCCGTATTTCAAATATTTAATAAAG
Organism: Astyanax mexicanus; assembly: GCF_023375975.1. Lineage (NCBI taxonomy): Eukaryota > Metazoa > Chordata > Actinopteri > Characiformes > Acestrorhamphidae > Astyanax > Astyanax mexicanus. The sequence goes on along the minus strand of NC_064412.1, from coordinate 58,235,759 downwards.
ATTTATTTTTAGATTCAGCACAAAAACAAATAGGAAAATATGGGCTGAAAACTGCAGATATTTTCAGTTGTTGTTAATGGCCATAGTTAAATGGTTACATCATATTAGAAACAGAAAACAGAAGAAAATGAAGACTTTTCTCTCAACACCAGTTAATAAAAGAACAAATTGTTCACGTTCAGGTCATGAGACTTTATACACTAAACATCTGGAAATACTTATTCTTACGAGGGCCGTGTACTTTCTGTCAATAGTTTTTTCCATTTTGACATGAAAAAATTCAATACGCAAAACATTCTGATATCTGTTGAAGTTAAAAAAACAGCTGGATATTGGAGTGATTCAAGGTCCATGTATTTAACTGCCAAATGATTTCCGTTTATAATAAGTGACCATTTTTTTTTATTTTATTTTGCACTTTAAGCATTAGAATTAATTTTAAAGCCACCCTGCTAAGTAAAAGTTCTGTAATTAATGATTAAAAATAAAGCGAGGTGCTTCATATATCAGAACCGCACGATAAATCTACTGTTAAGGGTTGTACCTTTAATTAATATCAATATTTTATAATATCAAATGAAAATATAGAAATAGTGTTGCTTACTGTTTATTTATATAATTTATTATGGTGGTCTGTTGCTCATCAGTAAATTTCTGTCATCTTCCTCAGTCTTTCTCTTCAATTAAATGTTTATAAACACATTATAAGATACACATTTTACTGTATAAGTACAAAACATTAAGCTACAGGTTACTGTATTTCTATAGATCTACAGAAACCATATGATTCCTGTTTTTCTAAAGCCCTGAAAAACTGAGGCTCAGATTCGTCTGGATTCACTGCCAAGCTTCACTCATCGTTAGGCTGTGATTGATTGCTTGGTTTTTACGTATATGAATGAAAATATTGGCTCGTCTTTGCTTTCCTCTTCCTCGTGTCCTGCTTAGCCTCCTCTCACTCTTCCTCATCCTCTTCCTCTGAGCTGTTCTGAGCTGACAGATGACACTAAGATTAAACCACTGCTGCTCTACATCTGGCATAAAAAGGCCCTGAACATCACCATGAAAACATCATCCCAACTGTTAAGCATGGTGGAGGGAGCATCATGATTAAGGCCTGTTTACTGCATGAGGACCTGCTCAGCTTACGGTCATTAAATCACTGATCCTACAGGATAATGGTAGAGTCTCTGTACGTCAGCTGAAGTTGGGTGATGTATCAGGAAAATGACCCAAAACACCAGATCAAGTCCACAACAGAACAGCTTAAGAAAAAGATCTCGGATCTTATGGACGGAGTTAAAGAGAGACGTACACTTGAGACGTTTGAGGAATAAGGCGGAGCTTAAGCAGTTCTGCAGGAAGAGCTAAAAATTCCTCCTGAACGATGTGAAGATCTGATCCACAGCTACAGGAAGTGCCAGGTTGAGTTTAAAGCTGCTGTTGATTCCATGTGTGCAGATCCTGTAAAGTGTTCGGTTGCTGTCACTCTCCTGATTAATGCCCCCTCTAAAACACCTTTAATGTTTTAGTAAGTATTTCTCAGATTTTTGCTGATAATAACCTTGTTTTATTTTGGATATTTACAAAGCATTTGATTCCATAAAACATTACTGAAGCAGTCAGAAGAATGTGTGTATAGCAGTATATGAATAGCCCTAGATATAGTTTAAGCTTTTAAATGAAATCTAAAATCTAAAAGCAGAAAAAAATTATTCAGCTAGAAGATGACAGACCACCATTCCTATAATAACGCTTTATATATGCTCTAATCTTCATTTAAACATTTACAAATGAAATTCAACCTATAAACTAGTGTTAGGTACAAGAAATAGCTGACATTCCTATCAAATAAAAATAAACATATTTAAGAAAAGTTATTTCTAAGAACCAAGAATAACAAAGTTCAGTAGAATCTGAGCAGCTGGTTGTAAACATTTGTGCCCTAGTCTTTAAAATATGGACAAATTAATATACAGGAGAAAATCTTTACATGTAAAATACATATGAATCTACTTTCTTTAATCTAATTGGAAACTTCATACCTGCACATATTTATTAGATTTTTTTTAAAAGTATGGGGCTTAAAAAGTTGTTACTACTGATTAATAGATATCTGTTGATTTTATGGCCTATCTAATAAAAACATACCATTTTATAATGTGTTTAATTTCAGTCATTAAAAATTCAATTGATCATTTAAAAAACAAGCGAAAGTGCAGACTCTATTCTCCTTCTACATAAAAGGTCTAAAAGTGAGGAACTGATTAGAAGTTCTCATGGGTCTCAAAGAGACAGATGGATTTAAAACACATCTGATGTACATCAGTCGCTTCCTTATTTGACCAGATGGAAATCTTGCTGGATATCTATATTTCTTAGGAGTGAGACAGTCCTGCAGATTCTGAGAGTTTTGTTTCAGGGAAAATATCACCTGACACATAATCAAAAGTCATGTGGGTATGTCACTAAAACCTCAAAAGAGGCCAAACAGAACCCAATATAAATAGTTTGGAATCCCCACAAATTCTCTCACCTCATTTTTTAATGTTTTTACGTGATAAACGTTGAGACGTAGTATGCAGTGAATTAACTGAGAAAAATATACGGTTATGGCCGAAAGTGTTGGCACCCGTAATTTTTTTTCATAAAATGAAGCATTTTCCCAGAACACTATTGCAATTAGACGTGTTTATTCTCTTTGTGTGTTTTGGAACAACACAAAAAAAAAATTAATTTCACACAAAACTGGACAAAGTTCTTGGCACCTTTTTAAAATTGTGGGTAAATAACTTTTTTCAAGCATGTGATTCTAGTTTAATCTCACCTGTGTAAATTAACAGGTGTAGGCGATATAAAAATCACAGCTAAAATCAGAGAAAAAGAGGAGAAATTGACTCTTTGCATTGTGTCTCTGTGTTCCACACTAAACATAGAGAACAGGAACAGGAGAAAAAAACATCTGAAGACTTCAGAACCAAAACTGTGGACAAATATAAAATCTCCTATAACATCTCCTAAGATCTTGATGTTCCTTTGTTCCTTAGTCAAGAAGTTTACACCCCTCGGCACTGTAGCTAATCCTACTGGAACAACATCTTTTGAGAGATGAGATTAAGATGTTCAGAGATGTTTTGCTGGATGCCCTGACTGTGTGCAAGGCATCATGAAAAAATAGTTCACGCGTCTTCCAGCAGGACAATGACCCCAAACATACTTCAAAAAAAAAAACCCACAGATGGATTGAAACAAAAAGCTGGAAAGTTTGAAGTGATCAGCACTGAGTCCAGATCTAAATCCCACCTAACTCCTGTGGAGAGATGTTAAAATTGCTGTTGGGAGAAGAAACGCTTCAGATATTAGAGACCTGGAGCAGATTACAGAAGAAAAGTGGTCCAGAATTCCAGCTGAGAGGTGGAAGAAGCTTGTTTATGGTTATAGGAAACGACCGATTTGTTGTTTTTTTTTTTTAGAAAGGATGTGTGCAACCAAATATTATGTTGAGGGGCAAGTAACGTTGTCTTGTCCATTTTTGTTTTGCATGAAATTATATCAGTTATATAAAAAATTCTATAGCTTCTTAGTCTTTTTGTGTTTTTCCAAAACTAACTAAATAAACATGTGTCTAACAAAACATGTTTAACTGCAATCATTTTCTGGAAAAATGTCAAGGGTGCCAGCACTTTCAGCCGTGACTTTTCTCTTTTTCAAAGAAGGAAATGTCTGCCATCGAGACGAAAACCAGATCGCCCAGCTGCCTTCCTCCACCTCCGCTCTGTTCCCCGTGGTCCTTTCTGACCGGTCAATCTGTTTCAAGATGGCTTGGAAGTGCTGAAATGATTCGGTATCTGAGCTGTAAATTACGGACCGGAGTTGTGGCTCCGCTTCTCCAGCTGTAAGTCAAAGATCGGAGATCACAGGAGAGAGATCAATAAACACGTCTGCCAGTCATCTGGATTCGATTTTCACAACATCTGCAAACATGGACGTCCAGCTGAGCCTCACAGCGAGGTTTCTACAGCCACTGAAGTTGGGCCACGGCCAGCTGAACATCAGCGGAGCCAGAGTTTCTTTAAGAGGTCATGAGAGGAACCGAGAGGAGCCGAGAGAGGGGCCGAGAGAGGGGCGAGAGGAGCCGAGAGAGGATCCGAGAGAGGAGCCGAGAGGAGCCGAGAGAGGGGCCGAGAGAGGGGCCGAGAGAGGGGCCGAGAGAGGAGCCGAGACAGGAGCCGAGAGAGGAGCCGAGAGAGGAGCCGAGAGAGGAGCCGAGAAAAGCCGAGAGAAGCCGAGAGAGGAGCCGAGAGAGGAGCCGAGAGAGGGGCCGAGAGAGGGGCCGAGAGAGGAGCCGAGAGAGGAGCCGAGAGGAGCAGAGAGAGGGGCCGAGAGAGGAGCCGAGAGAGGAGCCGAGAGAGGAGCCGAGAGGAGCCGAGAGAGGGGCCGAGAGAGGAGCCGAGAGGGGCCGAGAGAGGGGCCGAGAGAGGAGCCGAGAGGGGCCGAGAGAGGGGCCGAGAGAGGAGCCGAGAGAGAAGCCGAGAGAGGAGCCGAGAGAGGAGCCGAGAGGAGGCGAGAGAGAAGCCGAGAGAGGAGCCGAGAGGAGCCGAGAGGAGCCGAGAGAGGGGCCGAGAGAGGGGCCGAGAGAGGGGCCGAGAGAGGAGCCGAGAGGGGCCGAGAGAGGGGCCGAGAGAGGGGCCGAGAGAGGGGCCGAGAGAGGAGCCGAGAGGAGCCGAGAGAGGAGCCGAGAGGGGCCGAGAGAGGAGCCGAGACAGGAGCCGAGAGAGGAGGCGAGAGAGGAGCCGAGAGAGGAGCCGAGAGAGGAGGCGAGAGAGGAGCCGAGAGAGGAGCCGAGAAAAGCCGAGAGAAGCCGAGAGAGGGGCCGAGAGAGGGGCCGAGAGAGGGGCCGAGAGAGGAGCCGAGAGGAGCCGAGAGAGGAGCCGAGAGGGGCCGAGAGAGGAGCCGAGAGAGGAGCCGAGAGAGGGGCCGAGAGAGGAGCCGAGAGAGGGGCCGAGAGAGGAGCCGAGAGAGGGGCCGAGAGAGGAGCCGAGAGAGGGGCTAAGAAGAGCTGAAAGGAGCCGAGAGGAGCCAAGAAACTTGAAATTCAAATAAATCCAAACAAATAAGTGATTAATTGGACTTGATCTGATTTATTAGAGTTTTCTCAGCAGATCCACAGTAAGAGCTTTACTTTCTCAAAGTTTCTGTAACCAAACCCTGAAGAAAAGAATGAGAAACCCTGCAGAATCACAGCTTAATCAGAATCCTACCGTAGATGTGATGTTTAATGATGTTTAGTGTAGTTAAGATGATGATGTTCTGTGATGTAAATCAGTAAAAGAGTTTAACTGCAGCTTCTCTTCACTGATCACTTTAATTTAGACAGAGTTTTAAAGTGTTAAGGAGGTAAAGCTGATCTGCTGCATAATGCTACTGCTTTATTCAGATAGAAATACAAATTATCTCATAATGCATAAAAAGACTGATGTAAGGAATCGGAGGAAGAAGGTTTAACAGGTTCCAGAACTGTGTTTGGGTGGAAGGATCTTCTTCTCTGTTGAAATGTCCTTCAGCTGAACTGTTATATTTCTGGGCAGACCTTTTCCCACCAGTCCGTCTTTAAACTGAAACAAAATCAAAAGCTGTAATAAACAGTAATAAACAAGTAATAAATATAAATCAAGTATTTCTTATAGCAGTAACTCAGACCTAATAACAGATTATCTATAAAATAACGTTATTAATATGACTGTAACTCACCTGACTCACAAATATATCTCTGTTGGGCAATTGCGTAACATCATTAGCAGAGGAAAGTCTCATCCTGAGTCCAGCAAGATGCTCTTTAGAAAAACATTGTTATACATTATTTGTATGCATTTCATAAACTACCATGATAAATAAAAAAGTAAGGCTGAAAAATCAGAACAAAAGTTAAACTTACTAATAGGAGCTGGAAAGTTTACTGCTGGTTTTGCTGTAGAAATATCTTTCAATCAAAACAATGAAAAAACATATGAAATAAATGATTATTTAGTATTTTACTGTTTTAAGAATAAAAGTGTGTGTCTGCTGGAGAGATACCCTCTTACCCGTGTAATAATCTATAATCTATTGTTTAAATACAAAGATTTATAAAACTAATTTATTCAGTTGTCAAAAATATTTTCAGTGGAACAAAAGTAATATTTTGTATAATTTTATAACTTTATTTAATTTTTTTGTATCTGAAAGATACAGAATAATGTTACTTGAAAGAGTAATATTACTATTATATTTTTGTCTTATTCAGCGCTACATTGATGAAGTGTCACTGATATTCCAAACGTCTGGATTGGGAATAACAGGACCTTTCTCCCAGTTCCAATCACTTTAGCCTCAGAGTGATTCTAAATAACGTGTTAATTTACGGCCTATTGATTTAAAGTTAAAACAATCCGGTTTCTCACTGAGCCTGAAGCTGTAGTTCAGAACTGGGCCTGAAATCTGCTGGAGTCGTTACTTAAAGATTCTGTAAAACGATCTTTCTATAAATCTGTTTACAGAGTCTGAAATCATTACCTGCGCAGTACGTTAAATAGCAGGACGACGGACTGACGAACTCATAGACGTAATAAACACCGGGACACGCTTTCACTCGGATCGGGGTGGATTTGAAGTGGCAGCAGTCGGAGTTCCAGTTTCCACAGACCTCGCGAGTGACGATTCCATCCAGCAGCTCCGGGTGAATCCCGCTGAGCCACAGTGGAGCATCAGTACCGCATAAATTAATACCGACACACGACTCCGGCATCCGGACGTCCTGACCCAGAAGCATGAGGCGGTACCACCCGGACCACTTCACTGACTGATCACACATTCGGGTCAAAGAACTGGAGACGTTGGTGGATCTCCACGGATCATCCAGCACAGTGTAGTTATAACACGGGTCAGAAATCACAAAACCTAACGAGTAAAACAGAATTACATTACAAACAAACAATAAATATAATTAATTATAATGAATAAACATCCCCTGTGATCAATATTCCCGATTTGGAATTTGGACTCTTGGGCTGCGCTAATCTTGACTGAGACTCAAATACAGTAGAGAGTGACTCTGGTAAAGATGTGGTTTTGAAGGAAGGATCTCAGTAAACTTTTCTGCATTAATGAAGTTTACTGACTGACTGATGGTTGTAGATGGTGGAACATTTGAGGAAATGTTGGGCTTCTGATTCCTAGTTTTGCACTGTAAATGATGGGATATTAGGACTAAGTGATCCTTAGCTATTTTCCAGTGCAGCTGTTTTTATTATTTACTTTTTCTTCCAGCCTTTTGTTGCCCCATACCAACTTTTTAAAAATGTGGTGCTAACATCAAATTCTAAAGATAATGCTTTCATGAAATGGTAAAGTGTCTCACTTATAACATATGATGTGTTTTCTATGATCTATTGTAAATAAAACATTTGACACAGTGTGCTGGACTGAAAACAAAAACTTACTCAGTGAAATCATTGAGATGATGGTTATTAGCAGAGCAGGGGAGAGAAGTGATGTCATACTGTCTGACTGGACAAGAAATCTACAAAAGATTAAAAAGGTCAGCTAACAGATATTAGATTCACATTTAAACCTTCATTATCCACCATTACACTATGGAAACGTATTATTCAGAATAGTTGAGTTGTTAATCTGTATCTGTTTCATTTGATGGTGAAAACCTTGGAGAAAAAATCCAGAACCATAGAGACAAAAACCAACCAAGACAAAAAACGTTCCTGTAATCCCGAGCTCAAACACAAAATAGCAATAACAGGAAGCAACGACACAGCTATAAAACAGATCTGATTAGAGATAGGTGAATGTGATCAGTATTCTGGCGATGATCTTGTAGTTACTGGACGTGTTGGTTGTGGTCATGTAGTGGTAGATTATAGTCGTTGTTGCTGAAGTGTGACATCCCTAATCCCTGACCAAACCTCATATCTTCTCCTGAAGTCCTAAAGCCTATAGAACTGAAGCTGGAGAGAAAGGGCGTGTTGTGTTGGGTTAAGTGTGGTTGGGTCAGGTTAAGTTTGGGTTGGGTTAGGTTAGGTGGGGTTGGATTGAGGTAAGGTTGAGGTTGGGTTGGGTTAGGTCGGGTTGGGTTGGGTTAGTTTGGTTTGTGTTGGGTTAGGTCGGGTTGTGTTGGGTTAAGTGGGGTTGGGTCAGGTTGAGTTGGGTTGGGTTAGGTTAGGTGGTGTTGGATTGAGGTAAGGTTGAGGTTAGGTTAGGTCAGGTTGTGTTGGGTTAGGTGGGGGTGAGTTGAGGTTGGGTTAAGGTTGGGTCGGGTTGGGTTGGGTTGAATTGGGGTTGGGTTGGGTTGAGGTTGGATTAGGTTAGGTCGGGTTGGGTTAGGTTAGAAGGGGTTGGGTTAGGTCAGGTTGGGTTAGGTGGGGTTGGGTCAGGTTGGGTTGGGTTAGGTTAGGACGGGTTAGGTCAGGTCGGGTTGGGTCAGGTTGGGTTGGGTTAGGTTGGGTCAGGTTGGGTTAGGTTGGTTGGGTTGGGTTAGGTTGGGTGGGGTTGGGTCAGGTTGGGTTGGGTTGGGTCAGGTTGGGTTACGTTGGGTGGGGTTGGGTCAGGTTGGGTTGGGTTGGTTGGGTTGGGTTAGGTTGGGTGGGGTTGGGTCAGGTTGGTTTGATTTGGGTTGGGTCAGGTTGGGTGAGGTTGGGTGGGGTTGGGTTAGGTTGGGTTAGGTTGGGTGGGGTTGGGTCAGGTTGGGTGGGGTTAGGTTGGGTTGGGTTGGGTTAGGTGGGGTTGGGTTGGGTTAGGTGGGGTTGGGTTGGGTTAGGTGGGGTTGGGTTGGGTCAGGTTGGTTTGGTTTGGGTTGGGTCAGGTTGGGTGGGGTTGGGTCAGGTTGGGTTAGGTTGGGTGGGGTTGGGTCAGGTTGGGTTAGGTTGGGTTAGGTGGGGTTGGGTCAGGTTGGTTTGGTTTGGGTTGGGTCAGGTTGGGTTAGGTGGGGTTGGGTCAGGTTGGTTTGGTTTGGGTTGGGTCAGGTTGGGTTAGGTTGGGTCGGGTTGGGTTAGGTTGGGTTGGGTTGGGTTAGGTTAAATTATTGCTGGACATTAAGGACAAATAAGGAAAAAATTTTAAACATTTTTAAATAGATTTTTAATATAAACAACTATTGAGAAAAAATTATGAATTAAATGTAAAATTTGATGAGATTGAAGTTGATTTATTTGCTCTGCAGTAAGACAACATTTGAATCTGTCAGGATTTGCTTAAGTCTGAAATTTGACTGGGAAATTTTTTTACGCTTCTGTAATTCCAGTCAAGCATTTTGGTTTAAGAACCCATGAAACCAATAAGAAGCCATTACTGGAGGACAGTAATCCAGAGTTAATCAGTCTAAAAATCTATAGGACCCACTTTTTATTGTGTTATAAATACACAGTTTTACATGATGTAAAACATATAATACATATTTTCTCCCAGACCCACCCTGGAGCATCTAAACCCATCCAGCTCTCATGAGCTCCAGAACAACCTTCTGCCTCACAAAAACCTCCAGCATCTCAAACTCAACTTTTTAATTAGTAAAATAAAGATTAAATATTTTGTATTTTGTGCAGAAATGCTGATGAAAACCCAGTAAAGCTCTTTTACAGAAAGTGGAAGAAGAAAGATAAGTCTTACGGTTCTGTAGAGATGAGTTACAGCTCTGTCGTCAGTCTGAGACTCTGAGATTCTGAAGTTCAGACACTTTCAGACTGTGGGATTGGTCTCCTCTGAGCTGTTTGTGTTTTTCTGTCCAATAGAGCAGCTTTATGCAAACAGCAGCTGCTCATTATTCAAAGGTGTGCTTTTAGGATTGATATAATTTACTGCAGTTTATTTTAAAATATTTTTTTCCCAAATTGCAGGTTATGAAGCTCAATGTTTTGAAGTTCTCTATTCCTAGAAGCACATTGTATTAAATCTTATTAAATCGTATTAAAGGTTCAGATCTTCCTGGTTCTTATACAGACTTGTGTAGAGATTTTGCTGATTTATATCAGGTGTAGCTCCTTTACTGATAAAGCTCTAATTGTTTGAGATTTTCATATTATAATTAATAAGTATTCTTATTCTTAGTAAAGTATTCTTAATATGCTTAGTAATAATAACAGCTATAATTATTTTCAGATACGGGGGACTGTAGAGAGATTTAGATATAGGTAACATACTCAGGTGAATAGTGTTTGTTAAACGTTACACACGTCTTCTCTCGCTCTGTTATCAGACAGAATTCCACTGCAGTTTAAGGTGAAATTTTCGATTAAGGATTATTATTATGCACTGAATATTAACTGGATTTGTCCAAGAGCAAGTAATCAGATTCACACAGTGATTTAGATTTCCTAATACAGCTGTGAATTAATTTCTAATGCAGTGAGAATTTTCCCATCTGTCTAAGATTCCAGTCTTTATTTCTGCCTTAAGAAAGGAGATTTTGTATGTAATGCTAAAAACACACCTTCTGATTTACAACATATAAACTCCTGTACTGGTTTACAGATCTTACAAGCTTTATACCAGTTACTCAAACCAGTAACACCAATAAGGCTGAACAGCAGAGTGGAGACTACTAGTAATAGTGAGCTACTTTAACAACAACTCATCACATCAAAACCTAATCAACAGATACTAAAAGTCATAACTCAACATATCAACAGATCACTATACCATGATCACTACACCATGATCCCTAGCACATGTCCCCAGAGGCAGAGTGAATCACAGGTGTGATTTATGTAAATGCTCGGTACACTTGTTTGTGCGGATTTGTGTAGATGTATATGTGAATTTGAATAAACAAAAACTCTCAGCAGCTGCTCGCATCACTCAGGTACCGAGAGAGTAGAACAGAGACGCTGGATCTTACGGTGGCCCTGAAGTGCAAAACAAATTAACATGTCAGAAAACAAAATTACAAAAACTAAAACACATTTACAAAACTTAAAACAAATTTACAAGACGCAAAACACTTTTACAAATACTGAAACACTTTTACAAACACTGAAACACTTTTACCAGCACTAAAACACTTTTACAAACGCTGAAACACTTTTACAAATACTGAAACACTTTTACAAATGCTAAAACACTTTTACAAATACTGAAACACTTTTACAAACGCTGAAACACTTTTACAAATACTGAAACACTTTTACAAACGCTGAAACACTTTTACAAACGCTGAAACACTTTTACAAACGCTGAAACACTTTTACAAACTGCGATTTCTGACGGAAAGGGAGGGTCTAACACACAGGAAGTGCTTGATGCGGACCCTCCTTGTCAGTCAAGCTGCGTTACGATGAGAGAGTTGAGTTATGAACACCAAACTATGTTTTGTGGCACGTATTTTAGCAGCAGCAGTAAATACTTAAACTATCCCTGTCCTGTTGCTACCCCCGCCGCGGGGTTCACCTAATACCCCGGGGGTTCAGCTAATGCCACGCGGCCATCAGCCACTACCCCCGCCGCGGGGTTCACCTAATGCCCGGCGGCCATCAGCCACTGCCCCGCGGTTATCAGCCACTGCCCCCGCCGCGGGGTTCACCTAATACCCCGGGGGTTCAGCCACTGCCCCTCGGTTATCAGTCACTGCCCCCGCCGCGGGGTTCAGCTAATGCCCGGCGGCCATCAGCCACTGCGCCGCGGTTATCAGCCACTGCCCCCGCCGCGGGGTTCTCCTAATACCCCGGGGGTTCAGCCACTGCCCCGCGGTTATCAGCCACTGCCCCCGCCGCGGGGTTCAGCTAATGCCCGGCGGCCATCAGCCACTGCCCCGCGGGGTTCAGGTAATACAGTACAGGAGTGGCTGAACCCCGCGGGGCAGTGGCTGAACTCCGTGGGGCATTAGCTGAACCCCGCGGCGGGGGCAGTGGCTGATGGCCGCGTGGCATTAGCTGAACCCCCGGGGTATTAGGTGAACCCCGCGGCGGGGGCAGTGGCTGATGGCCGCGTGGCATTAGCTGAACCCCCGGGGTATTAGGTGAACCCCGCGGCGGGGGCAGTGGCTGATGGCCGCGTGGCATTAGCTGAACCCCCGGGGTATTAGGTGAACCCCGCGGCGGGGGTAGCAACAGGACAGGGATAGTTTAAGTATTTACTGCTGCTGCTAAAATACGTGCCACAAAACATAGTTTAGTGTCCATAACTCCACTCTCTCATCGTAACGCAGCTTGACTGACAAGGAGGGTCCGCATCAAGCACTTCCTGTGTGTTAGACCCTCCCTTTCCGTCAGAAATCGCAGTTTGTAAAAGTGTTTCAGCGTTTGTAAAAGTGTTTCAGCGTTTGTAAAAGTGTTTCAGCGTTTGTAAAAGTGTTTTAGCGTTTGTAAAAGTGTTTCAGCGTTTGTAAAAGTGTTTCAGCGTTTGTAAAAGTGTTTCAGCGTTTGTAAAAGTGTTTCAGCGTTTGTAAAAGTGTTTTAGCGTTTGTAAAAGTGTTTCAGTGTTTGTAAAAGTGTTTCAGTGTTTGTAAAAGTGTTTCAGTATTTGTAAAAGTGTTTTGCGTCTTGTAAATTTGTTTTAAGTTTTGTAAATGTGTTTTAGTTTTTGTAATTTTGTTTTCTGACATGTTAATTTGTTTTGCACTTCAGGGCCACCGTAGGATCTGCATTACTGAGCCTGAAATATAGAAAATTATTAACAGTGTAAATATCATTCAACCTGTTTTATCCAGCTACATAACATACACAATCTGCCATAACCTTAAACAGTAATTGATCTACAGATCTACAGTAACTGATCTACAGATCTACAGTAACTGATCTACAGTAACTGATCTACAGATTTACAGTAACTGATCTACAGATCTACAGTAACTGATCTACAGTAACTGATCTACAGTAACTGATCTACAGATTTACAGTAACTGATCTACAGTAACTGATCTACAGTAACTGATCTACAGATCTACAGTAACTGATCTACAGTAACTGATCTACAGTAACTGATCTACAGATCTACAGTAACTGATCTACAGTAACTGATCTACAGATTTACAGTAACGGATCTACAGTAAATGCTCTACAGATCTACAGTAACTGATCTACAGTAACTGATCTACAGATCTACAGTAACTGATCTACAGTAACAGATCTACAGTAACTGATCTACATATCTACAGTAACTAATCTACAGTAACTGATCTACAGTAACTGATCTACATATCTACAGTAACAGATCTACAGTAACTGATCTACAGATCTACAGTAACTGATCTACAGTAACTGATCTACAGTAACTGATCTACAGTAACTGATCTACATATCTACAGTAACAGATCTACAGTAACTGATCTACAGATCTACAGTAACTGATCTACAGTAAATGCTCTACAGATCTACAGTAACTGATCTACAGTAACTGATCTACAGTAACTGATCTACAGATCTACAGTAACTAATCTACAGATCTACAGTAACTGATCTACAGTAAATGCTCTACAGATCTACAGTAACTGATCTACAGCTCTACAGTAACTGATCTACAGTAACTGATCTACAGTAACAGATCTACAGTAACTGATCTACAGATCTACAGTAACTGATCCACAATAACTGATCTACAGCAGATCCTCAGACAGTAAATCCCGTGTTGTGTAGATCTATAGTAACCGACGCGGTGTGATCTGATTGGCAGAGAGAGTGCGGTGTATCCGGTGCGGAGCGGAAGTGAACCGGATCGCAGAGGGAAAGATGGAGGCGCTGAATAAACTGAAGCAGTTTGACGCTTATCCCAAAACTCTGGAGGACTTCAGGATCAAAACCTGCGGCGGAGCGACCGGTGAGTTCCTGCCCCGCCCAGACCGAACCGAACCCCGGCGGGAAGCGGCGGGTCACCGCGCTACACTCACCCTGCTGTAGGAACTATCCTGTCCACCTTAAATCTCCCCGCTGCTACAGCAGTGTCGCCTGATGCGCTGGAATAGAACAGCCGCGACATTTAAGGTGGAACTCACAGTTCCTACAAACACTGAACTCAACACTGCATTTTACTGAAGATTTAAATGAAGCTTTAAAGTGAAACAGCATTTTAACCCTGTGTGGCTGTTTTCTTATGTTTAATATATATGTAATTATAAGATTATTATATGTACCTTCATTATTTTGTTATTATTGTACTGTTTCGTTATTTTGTATGTGGCTATTTTGTTTACTTTCACTTATTAAAACACTGTTATGAATTGTTGCCTCTACTAAACATTATGCAGCTACAAAACGAAGCGAGCATGATAAATCAGTGGTTCTTATTTTATTCATGTAAAAACTGGATCTAAATAGTAGGCTAAAATATATATTTTCTAAACAAATACAAAGATCATGCTATAGGGGGTTAAACTGAGCTCAGGTGCTGCTGTCCAGCGATCAATTTAATAATGAAGTTAATAATAGAACAGAATAGTATTCTGCTGTGCTAAACTAAGAGAATTCGTATTAAACCCTGAAGACTAACTTTTTCCCTGTTTTCAGTTACGATCATCAGCGGACTGATCATGCTGATCCTGTTTTTCTCAGAGTTACAGTATTATCTTACCAAGGAGGTGAGTGTGCTTTAAATTAACATAAAATAAATAATCACTGTAATTTAAATACTAATCTTATTATTAATATTAATTTTAAGAAACACAATACAGGAAGATGATAAATGCTGCACTGAACAACTAGATTTATACACAGAGCCCCTTTCCTCCCCTATACTCTCACCACACTTAACCCCCCGACCCCACTCCTTCTTATCCGTAATCATAGTAAAAACATTTATCAGTTCTAGTACTACTACCAATACCACTAATACTACTCTTAATAATAATAATTATGCTAATATTAGTACTATATCAATTTTACATTACAATTACTTTTGTTATCACTACTTCTACTACTAATTACAGTAATAGCAGTTTTAGTACCAGATTCTGCAACTACTGATAATCATTTTGTAGCACAATTAAAACATACATACAGTTTAATATAAAAACAATCTGATAAAACATAACAGTTCGAGTAGAAATGTTATACATTGTTTTCCTGTAATAGAACTAATTAATCAGTGTTGCTGATTTGTTTATACAGGCTGATGTTCTCCTGCTGTGCTCGAGGCCTGCAGAACCTTCATTGTGTCATTCTGTTTTAATGACAATTCATTAAAAATTAGGACATTTATTGTCTCTGGTTTCAGGTCCACCCTGAACTGTTTGTGGACACTTCGAGAGGAGACAAGCTGAAGATCAACATTGATGTTGTGTTTCCTCACATGCCGTGTGCCTGTGAGTAACTCTCCTGATCCCCATGTTCTGTACAAAACTGCGAGGGATTATTATTGTTTTTCATCATGTTAAAGATTAAATGTTACTGATAAATGATAAACCATGTTTAAATCATGACTGTGATTACCCAGTTTATAAAACCCAGTTCAGTAAAAATCCAAAGCTTTTACCATCACTTACTAAAATTAATATTTCCATCATAGTCTGGAGTTCTGCACCGGATCACAATATGCTCAAATATCTCAATATTACCTCATATATAACCGTAATACACTCTAATTAACAAAACCTGCAGTACAACACAGTGAAGTAACGTTACGACTAGATTATATGACATATAAAATGTAATATAGTATAAATATAATATAAATAATATATATTTTTTTTAACCAGTCCATCAATAAGCTCTTCAGCTCGGACTTTTTATTTACTCTTTATTCTCCGGAAGAATTCTCTTTTGAAGCTGCAATTCTATTTCTTGAAAAATTATGAATAATTGATTAAGTCCTGCCTATAGTCCCTTTAAATCTTGTAAACTGATTTTTGATAAAGCGTGCTTATGTTTTCAAATTAATAAATTTTTACCATTTAATACATTTTTACTTTTTTTAACTTTTAAAATTGACGTGTTGAAAATCCTTATATCTCATACTCATATCCCGGTACAGTATTAGGTTTTATCAGCATCACCCAGCATTACATATCAGAGTTTATTTATTGTTATTTCTGACTCTCAGATCTGAGTATTGATGCGATGGACGTGGCGGGAGAGCAGCAGCTGGACGTGGAGCACAACCTGTTTAAACAGAGGCTGGATAAAGACGGAAAACCCGTCAGTTCTGAGGCAGAAAAACACGGTTAGTATCTGTTTAACGTTCCTGATCTTGAATTTAACGTCTGTTAGTCCAGTTCTCTAAACTCTCCTTCTAAACTTTTCCTGCCTGTAGTTTTTACTTACTATATAAAATCAGCTTTTTACTAAAATGTTTTTGTGGTGTGTAAATCTCACCCTGCGTCTGAATCCTCAGTAGAAACTCGATCTGATTGCTGTTTATTTCAGACTGGAGTTCAGTTCTGCTGCAGTGTGAGAAACGGGACTGAACAATCAATAAAGAAGAAAAATATATGTATTTAGGGGTGATTTTTTTCAGGAAGAATGAAACTGTAATATTTATACTAGAGCTGATCGGTGATGGTTGGCAGCAGTACCGTACTCTAAATAAAGTACGTTCGTTTAAGGAGGAATGTTTTATTAAGTTTGTATAATTAATAAATATAAATAAACTGAATGTTCAGTTTTGTGTTTTGTGAATAGATCTGGGTCAGGAGGAGGGAGAGATATTCGACCCCAGTAAACTGGATCCTGAGCGCTGCGAGAGCTGCTACGGAGCCGAGACTGAAGATCTGAAGTGAGTCTTTAGTTTTAATCTTCTGCTTCAGTAAAACTGGACAACCGGTTCAACCTGATTTATTCTGCATCTTAAACACAGAGAGATGGAATGTAGAAAAACTGAGTTTTAGTTTGGAGAAGAAGAAGAAGAAGAAGAACCGGTTCTCTGCTTAAAAAACTGGAGTGAAATTCAGATCTGATCAGCAGAAAAAGGAGCTTCTGTTAGTCACTAAGAGAAGATCAAATAATATATCTGATTAAATTCTGAAAATTCTCCACACAGTTCAGTCCCACAGCACCCAGTAAACACTAAATACTAAATACAGTAAAAGCTGCTGACAGTGTTTCTGTAGGAAAACAAGAAGAAAACCAAGAGCACGTTCTGCTTCAACAGTTTCACACAGATAAAACTTTAATTTTATATTTTATCCTGCGTTATCCTGTGGCCAGCCCTCCTGTACACATTTAAATGATAATATTATATATGAATTTAAGTGTCAGATTTTAAGGCCCATCACAATAACTGTTTGTTTGAACAGTTTATTGTCATTTAAAAACTATTTTGTGCCACTGGTTTACTTAATGATAATGTAGCATAACAATGTGATTACACACTTTTTAAAGAGCAGTTGACTTTTTATAATAATGATTAAGCTACATCAGAGATCAGTTTTGTACTTTAGAACTGATTCTGAGACTCTGATGTTTAGATGCTGTAATACGTGTGACGACGTGCGAGAGGCGTATCGGAGGCGAGGCTGGGCCTTTAAAACCCCCGACACCATCGAGCAGTGCAAGAGAGAGGGCTTCAGCCAGAAGATGCAGGAGCAGAAGAACGAAGGATGCCAGGTCTACGGCTTCCTCGAAGTCAATAAGGTGCTTTAGAAATTTACACTGTATTTCTATACTGATCTGTACTTTTATATAAATATGGTGTAAAAAGATGTAAAGCTGTTTTTCATAATGTGTGTTCTACGTGGATTTATTTAAATAAGTTAATTACAGGTGGGTTTATTTTAATTTATTTGGGGAAAGATTTCCAGACAGGGATTAATCTTGTTAAATCTCCAGACGGAGACTCGGCTTAGTCCCTATCGCTGAGGCTCCACCGGTTTTGTGTTTAATAGTATTTAGAGATGTTCTGTTCTCAGGTGTTTTTCTCTTTCGGCTGCAGGTGGCAGGTAATTTCCACTTTGCCCCTGGAAAGAGTTTTCAGCAGTCTCATGTTCACGGTGGGTACTGAAGCTTTTGTCTTTTGAAGAATTTCAGTATGAATTCTAACCTCTGGTCTGTGGCAGGAAGCTAAAATACTGAGGACTAAAATATGATATATTTTCAGCTTCTCTCTGAAACGAAACTAAACTGTTGGTTTACAGAACCAGATATTTAATATTTAATACCACCGTAAATTAAACTGATCAGTAGATAAAGAGGGTCAGTATATTTCTCCTGACCAGAAACGCGACGTGTGTGAGTCAGAGTGAGGGAAATAGAAAACGGTAAGTTGCACAATGGGTTAATTAGGGCATCTTTCAGTCTGTGGTCATCATTTCATACATGTGAAGAATGCATGCTTCTCTCTCTCTCTCTTTATTTCTCTCTGCTGTAGATCTTAAAGGATCAGTTTAATGAAAGTGTTGATTACTGAGCTCTGAATCAGTGAGTGATTTTAGTTTTAGTTTATTCTGAGAGATGATGGGATAATGTTGCTGGAACTGTTCCCAGTTTTATCTTTGTAAATCTTTATTTTCTATAGAATCTTTATTTGCTTTAAAAATATTTTTTCTTAATTTTGTTACTAAAACCAAAATTAACTGAAAATATTTAAACATTTAATCTAAAACTGGATCATCATCCCAGATCACACAAAGCTTTACAGTTCACTTCAGACCAATTTCTTCTCAAAGTTGAAAAATCATCATTATCTCTGAATAAAAGCGCTGATAATGGAAGAGGATAGGTGGCGCTCTTTCCCCGGTGATGTGGATCAGCCAGAGCATCTGTGAGCTGATGTATCAGAACCGAGTTGCTGCATCAGCAGAGAAAAATGGGGGGAAAAAATAGAAATGATTAAATCAACTCTGTTTAATCAGGGAAAGTGCCAGACTGTATCTGGGCTCAGTAATTATTTATTTCAGTTTGATGTTTTACAAACTGTTTTTAAGATCTGTAGGCTAATTGTAATCAGCACAGTCATAAATTCCACAATATGAGATTTTGGAAGTTTTAATGATTTTGTGTTTTAATGAAAAATCAATTTCTCTTTATTTTTGGAATATGTGATATCTGATATTTAAGTTAGTATTAATAAAATTAATAAGCCAATTACTATTATTTCATAAACCAGATATCATTATTTATCTGATTCTTGTAGTGAAAACATGATGAGTTTTTAGCACTGAAGTCGACACCCCTTTAATTAATAAGCTGGTAATGAAACTACTGATCAGAATCTATTATAATGTAAAGTTTAGAGAATGTATTTTGTGTCTCAAACAAAACAAAACAAAACATTGGGCTAAAGGCCGAAGACGAAACAATTTTTTACAAGTTTTCATAAATCCTGCAATTTTGTACCTTTTGTATAAATTGAATTCACTGAATTAATTTGGCTTTTCAAACAGAATGTAAACAAAAACTAAAATGTAACATTTTTATTGAACACTGAACATCTAAACTCCTTTACTAAACACAGCCGGTACTGAGCAAACACTGGATATCTGCTATAGGATTAAAAATACAACTTAATTTAATTGTAAACAAGTGGATTTAAGCCATATTTTCCAAACATTTAGACACAGTTTCTATTCTTAAAATATTTACTTCATGTAGTGTTACCTTTTACCATTTTGCATCTGTATCTGAAATAATTCAGAATTAATACAGTGTGTATTTTATAGTCCTCAGCAGTAAATAAGACTTTCTGATAGAGCGAGTTTTAATCTGTATTAAATTAATAATCTACAGAAAAAAGAGATAAGCTCCTTCATTATAATAATATAAAATAATTCGGCCGGTTTCGTTATCAGTGCAACGACACCAAAGATTAGGCCTGTCCTGATAATCAGAACACTAATCCCCCACACACTGATCATCACTCAGCCCAGTATAATATCAGAACACTAATCCCCCACACACTGATCATCACTCAGGACTGAAGAGGTTTTTGAATGGAGATTTTTCAGTGATTAATAAGGTAAATATTAAGGACTAAACCCTGTGTGTAGTTTCTGTGTAATTGTGTTTTTTTGTTTTTAATGGAAAATCTCTTTCAGAAATCTGTTCAGAGTAACTCCAGGGTTAATATTTGCCTCCATGTTCTGATTTAATTTGAGAAATTAATTGTTTATGCTTTTGTCATTAAATAAGTAACGTAAAATTTCCTTAAAAATCAAATATATTTTTTCACAATTCTTTCTGGGACGATGTATCGTTCACAAATTATCGTGACAGGCCTGTCAGGGATGTCCTATTAGAAAATTTATACATTTTTTAAACAAACAATGAAAAACAAAAGCCATTTGATCTTTTTTCTCTTCTTTCTGCAGTGCATGCTGTGGAAAGTAAGTCAATCTTTCACTTTTATAAGTTTATATTAATATAAATACTTATTTCCATTAAGAGATTTGGATTTCAGCACCGTAGTCAGTATCTCTACATATTCCTATTGATTCAGTCATAATCCAGTAATTTCATTATTTACTTTCTCTGCTTCTTAATTCACTTTATTGTGTTTTTGACCCTGTAGACTCATTATAATCAGTAACCAAATTAATCTTCTGAATTCTTTCCCCCTCAGTTCACGACTTGCAGAGCTTTGGACTGGACAATGTGAGTGTGATTACTCTGTTTATTGATTATTGATTGGCAGGGTTATCTGTTTAGCATCTCGCCTGATTTTATTTATATATCTTGTTTACTTTAGATAAACATGACCCATCTGATTAAACACCTCTCGTTTGGGAAAGACTATCCCGGAATCGTGAATCCTCTGGACGGCACCAACGTTGCAGCTCCTCAAGGTAGGCCACACCCACAAACAAGCTTTTCTCTGGGGATAACGAAATGGCATCTATAAATCTTTCAGACGGCGTTGGTGTGTAAATAGTCAGGGTTAGGAAGATTCTGATAAAAATGGAAATCTGTTATTTATTTTCTGTTATAAGTAATGAAATCCATAAACGCCTGGAGTCACATGACTTCACTGCCCAGTGAAGTGTTAAGTTTTACACATTCTACAAATATGAATTTCAATCAGAAAAAAACAGCAGACTAATGAAGCAGAGTTTCACACTGGATTTATGAGTGTCTGCAGCTTTTCAGCTCATCAAACAGCTGTAGAACAAGAACTGCAGGGTCCTGTGGGGGAGGAGCCTCACACAGAGCTGCTGAAATCTTATTATCTGAGTTATAGAAATAATGTCTGATCACCGATGGCATATTTTGGCTGAAAATTGTTTGAAACTAATAAACAGCTGAAATCCTTCGTTAAGTCATATGAAATCTTGCGGGGTCCACAGGACTAGATTTAAAATCACTGATTTAAATCAGCAAAACCAATCAAATCTTTGCACATCACTGCGATTGGTTGGTCCATTCCTACTTTTCTTTCCCTCAGCCAGTCACACGTTGTGAAGACCTGTTCTATATTTACCTCTCATTTATTCACAAACATCAATTTATGAATTAAAGTGTTGCTTCTGGAATGATCCCACAGCCCTGTTCCAGATTTTACACCAGGTTCTTCCAGATCATTTTTAATTGACACACATAACAACTGTTATGAAGGTAAAATTTATATATATATAATAAATCTGGAGTCTGAAAAAGTGATTGGTGCAGTCTGACGAAGCTTCAGCAGCGAATGCCCATCCCAATGGCCATGAAGGTTCCGAATGTGCCGCCGCTTTGCATCATGGTCTTTCCAACTCCTCCCATCAGCTCTCGACCCCTCATCCCAATTCTGTAATGAAAAGAAAACACAATTATCAGTACAAATGTGCAAAATCAGTACAAACACGCACACAGTCAGTAACTAGCACAGGGGTGTGTGTGTGTGTGTGTGTGTGTGTGTGAGAGAGACACTGAATGTAACTGAAATATACTGCTGAGCACAGATCAGCTGATACAGCACACACACACATGTGGAGGACACCCCCAGTAGCTGTGCTCGTTTAGAAGTCTTAGTGAGGAAACAATACCAACACTTAATCCAAACGTCTGTGACGTGACAAACATTAAATATCTTTCTTTTAGGCTGTCTGCAGTGAGTTAAAATTAATTTGACAAATGTTTTCCTGATTTGGGGTTAAAATATTTTAACATGATTAAAATGGAGCTTAAATACCTGAGACAGGAGAATGTTCCAAACATTGCTCCTGCAGCCATCCCCACCGCGAAGCCCATCATAAAGCCCATTTTAACTCGGTCAAAGCAGCTC
The DNA here is from genome assembly GCF_023375975.1 of Astyanax mexicanus. Classification (NCBI taxonomy): domain Eukaryota; kingdom Metazoa; phylum Chordata; class Actinopteri; order Characiformes; family Acestrorhamphidae; genus Astyanax; species Astyanax mexicanus. Next base: position 58,213,655 of record NC_064412.1, on the reverse strand, counting down.
GGCTGAGCCTGCCCGTACGGTCCGACAGCCACCGGCATCTGCACACAGTGATTAAACAGTGATCAGGGTTATCACAGCACACAATCATATACTATAATTAATAGAGGTCGGAAATATGTTGAGAATTTTTCAGATTGTGATTAATTATTAAAATCAACAATATACTGAACAATATTTTAGGGACAGAACACTGACCCAGTCTGCTGATTTCATTGGAAACCTGCGGTATATTTATATATAAAATCAGTTTTCAGAATAGAAAAGTATTTAAAGTGTTTTTAAGGATTAATCACTACTGAAACTACAGCCTTTAAGATCTGGTGCTACAAGTCTAATCTGTTCACCAATAGCAGCAGTTTTTATAGAAGCTCTTTCAGATTCTACTGGATTCAGATCTGGTGACGGAAGATTTCATGAAATCTCTTTAAGATGACCTTTCCCCTCCTCATCCCACCATCATTCCCCTCCTCATCCCACCATCATTCCCCTCCTCATCCCACCATCATTCCCCTCCTCATCCCACCATCATTCCCCTCCTCATCCCACCATCATTCCCCTCCTCATCCCACCATCATTCCCCTCCTCATCCCACCATCATTCCCCTCCTCATCTGCTCCAGGTGTGTTCAGTCTGAACAGAAACTCTGGAACTAAACGGGTTTATCTGAATTTAATAGAACAAAACCAAATTATACCAATTTATCATATTATTGACCTGATGTTCAGTAAATAACAGTTAATGACTTTAAAACATGACGAGTGTTAACACTAAACTACAGCTTTAAAATAAATGTGTTAAAGTTTCGGGTCAGAATGTAAAGGTCAACTCTGCTGTATTTAAGGTGGAACTGATAATCCCAACAGCTAAACTACTAACACTTCCTCCTTAATAACCTTAATATCCTTAATAAAAAAACTCTCTCTCTCTCTCTCTCTCTCTCTCACTCTCTCTCAGGTTTACAGAGAAGGGTAGAATCAGTGTTTAATCAGGTTTCAGTTCTTCGGATAAATAATCGAGTTTAGACAGCAGAGCTTTAGCATTAGCTTTAGCATTAGCGTGTCCTTTCTCCCTGATCCAGCTCCGCTCAGTATAAAAGCTCAGATATTTACCTTCCAGAGACTCCGAGATTCCCCGCTGAGAGAATCACCGCGCTGTAACTCAGATAATAATCTATAATCAATAATCTCTAACTATAGACTATAACACAGCTCTTCACCTACTGATCTTACTGACCACAGCGCGAGCTCTGAGAGAGGAGCGGCTTTATGAGCTGCTGCCCCCTGCAGGTACACTCCCGCACTGCACCCCCCCCCCCAATACTACTACTACTACTAATAATAATAATAATAATACTAGTAGTACAGTAATACAAATAATATAATGATTCACAGGTTGTGATTAGTGCTTTACATATATAATAAGTTTATTTAAGGCTGGCAATCGATTAAAATTGTTCATTAATTAATTGTAAAATAAAAAAAAATGGTGAACTATGTTTTAGTATCAGTTGAATTTGAAAAGGTCACATGACTGAAAAAAAGAAAGGAGTTATCTTAAATAAAGAAGTAGATTAAATAAAAAGTGAACCCTCTGAACCTCTGAGCCATGGTGAACTCAGGTTTGCATATATAAAAATAATATAATAATAATAATATATTAAAAGTAGTTAGTGTGTTAGAGGTGTTAGGAGAGTAAGTGAAGAGCTCGTCAGGTCTTCAGGAGTTTCTTGAAGATATGCAAACCTGGGTTCACTACGGCTCAGAGGTTCAGATAGATTGTGTAATATATATATATATATATATATATATATATATCGTGTGTTACATTTGCACTAGATTAATTATCACAATAAAAAAAAAAACATATTTCTGTAACTTTGTCCAACGTCAAAAGTATCTAACTGAGAATTACAGATTTCTCCAGGTGGGACGCAGTTTTGTGTTGTTTAGTGATGTGGGTACTAATTTTTTTATAACGCGTAGATCTTATACTGTGTTGTGTAACTGTGTAACATGATTTACCTGGAAGGATAAGTGGAAAATAAGTGTTAATATGAGTTAATATGTTAATAAGTGTATAAGACTGAAATGTGGTGTAAAGTTCACTAAACCTGCTGTTCTGTTTGTGTTTCAGCGTCTATGATGTATCAGTACTTTGTGAAAATTGTTCCGACGGTTTATGTGAAAGGAGACGGTGAGGTACGTTTATATGATGTGTTTAATAAAATACAGAACGACTAAACCAGAAACATTTAATTAATTAATTAAAGAGTGCGTTTCCCTTTTTATTCCTGTGGGCGGGTCTGAGGCCTGCAGGGGGTTCTGGTGGGTCAGTACTGTAAATATTTCAGCTCATTAGAATACTCCAGTCGTGTGCAGAACTGAACCCGGAGGTTTTATTTTGATTATTATAATCGTGCGGGACGAGTCACTGCTGATAAATGATGTAAATGAACAGGTTTAATCTGTGTAATTATTTATATTATTTATATTCAGGTTGGTCGTGTGTTTAAAGTGTGTGTTTGATCCTCAGGTGGTGAAAACGAACCAGTTCTCTGTAACCCGACATGAGAAAGTGGCGAATGGGCTGATTGGAGATCAGGGGCTGCCAGGCGTGTTCGTGCTGTACGAGTTATCTCCTATGATGGTAAAATTCACAGAGAAGCAGCGGTACGTATTCCGACTTTTACACAGAGAACAGCGCCGCCTATTCCTGATTAAAACTCGCGTTACTGAGGATCTTTTCTCCTGATCATCGTCTGATTTTTCTATAAAGAAAAGCTTTTTCTGCTTAATTAATTACTTTTAGTTCTTCAGTTTAATTGCCAGTGCGCTGTGAACGAGTGTGCGCTGTGAACGAGTGTGCGCTGTGAACGAGTGTGCGCTGTGAACGAGTGTGCGCTGTGAACGAGTGTGCGCTGTGACCGAGTGTGCGCTGTGACCGAGTGACCGAGTGTGCGCTGTGAACGAGTGTGCGCTGTGAACGAGTGTGCGCTGTGACCGAGTGTGCGCTGTGACCGAGTGTGCGCTGTGACCGAGTGTGCGCTGTGACCGAGTGACCGAGTGTGCGCTGTGAACGAGTGTGCGCTGTGACCGAGTGTGCGCTGTGACCGAGTGTGCGCTGTGACCGAGTGTGCGCTGTGACCGAGTGTGCGCTGTGAACGAGTGTGCGCTGTGACCGAGTGTGCGCTGTGACCGAGTGTGCGCTGTGAACGAGTGTGCGCTGTGAACGAGTGTGCGCTGTGAACGAGTGTGCGCTGTGAACGAGTGACCGAGTGTGCGCTGTGAACGAGTGTGCGCTGTGAACGAGTGTGCGCTGTGACCGAGTGTGCGCTGTGACCGAGTGTGCGCTGTGACCGAGTGTGCGCTGTGAACGAGTGTGCGCTGTGAACGAGTGTGCGCTGTGAACGAGTGTGCGCTGTGAACGAGTGTGCGCTGTGAACGAGTGTGCGCTGTGACCGAGTGTGCGCTGTGACCGAGTGTGCGCTGTGAACGAGTGTGCGCTGTGACCGAGTGACCGAGTGTGCGCTGTGAACGAGTGTGCGCTGTGAACGAGTGTGCGCTGTGAACGAGTGTGCGCTGTGACCGAGTGTGCGCTGTGAACGAGTGTGCGCTGTGAACGAGTGTGCGCTGTGACCGAGTGACCGAGTGTGCGCTGTGAACGAGTGTGCGCTGTGAACGAGTGTGCGCTGTGACCGAGTGTGCGCTGTGAACGAGTGTGCGCTGTGACCGAGTGTGCGCTGTGAACGAGTGTGCGCTGTGAACGAGTGTGCGCTGTGAACGAGTGTGCGCTGTGAACGAGTGTGCGCTGTGACCGAGTGACCGAGTGTGCGCTGTGAACGAGTGTGCGCTGTGAACGAGTGTGCGCTGTGACCGAGTGTGCGCTGTGACCGAGTGTGCGCTGTGAACGAGTGTGCGCTGTGAACGAGTGACCGAGTGTGCGCTGTGACCGAGTGTGCGCTGTGACCGAGTGTGCGCTGTGACCGAGTGTGCGCTGTGAACGAGTGTGCGCTGTGAACGAGTGTGCGCTGTGACCGAGTGTGCGCTGTGAACGAGTGTGCGCTGTGACCGAGTGTGCGCTGTGAACGAGTGTGCGCTGTGACCGAGTGTGCGCTGTGAACGAGTGACCGAGTGTGCGCTGTGACCGAGTGTGCGCTGTGACCGAGTGTGCGCTGTGACCGAGTGTGCGCTGTGACCGAGTGTGCGCTGTGACCGAGTGTGCGCTGTGAACGAGTGTGCGGAGTGTTTGAGAGCTGCTTGTGAAAACGTGGAGTGCTGCCAGCAGGTGGTGTAGTTCTGCACTTGTTAATTACTAATTTGCTCCCCTTTTTTCTTAAGTTTAATTGAATATAATTAGTATTAATAAAGTAATGAATAATGAAAGCATGCTGCGAGTGGTGAGTTATTGTGATGGTGTTTATTGATTTTGTTTCTGCAGGTCATTCACTCACTTTCTGACGGGAGTTTGTGCGATTATAGGTGGAGTTTTCACAGGTGAGTCGTCTGCAGTATTTGTATCCTCCACAGTGGGAGTTTATCTCTGTGTTAACTGTGTTTATCTCTGTGTTAACTGTGTTTATCTCTGTGTTTACTGTGTTTATCTCTGTGTTTACTGTGTTTATCTCTGTGTTTACTGTGTTTATCTCTGTGTTTACTGTGTTTATCTCTGTTTACTGTGTTTATCTCCGTGTTTACTGTGTTTATCTCTGTGTTTACTGAGTTTATCTCTGTGTTTACTGAGTTTATCTCTGTGTTTACTGTGTTTATCTCTGTGTTTACTGTGTTTATCTCTGTGTTTACTGTGTTTATCTCTGTGTTTACTGTGTTTATCTCGGTGTTTACTGTGTTTATCTCTGTGTTTTTCTCTGTGTTGCAGTTGCTGGATTGATCGATTCGTTAATATATCACTCTGCGAGGGCGATACAGAAGAAGATCGAGTTGGGAAAAGCTTCCTAGCGAATCTTTAACCACCATGAACACTTTACTCACTACAGTCTGCAGGAAACTGTATCTGTTCAAGGGAAGATGCCAATGTGTGTGTGTGTGTGTGTGTGTTTGCATATTGTGTGTGTGAGAGTGTGTGAGAGTGTGTGAGAGTGTGTGAGAGTGTGTGAGAGTGTGTGAGAGTGTGTGAGTGTGAGAGTGTGTGTGTGTGTGTGTTTGGGGAGAGATGTATTTATATTTTGATTGTTCTGGTTGTTTTTAAATGGATGAATAAATGAAACACTGTACTCCTCTGCCCAAACCTCGCATCTCCTTTCTCACTCACTCCATCTATTACTCTATCATCCCTCCATCACTCAATTTATTGCTCTATCATTGCTCCATCTGAAGGCGAGTTCTTCTCCTGATGATTCGCTCGCTCTGTACCAATAACTCCTTCAGATCTTCATCACTCTGGGTTGTTTCTTGACCTTGTAGATGAGTGTCCCTTGTGCTCTTGGGGTAATTTTGATTGGGTGCCACTTCTTGGCAGAGTAACCACAGTCCCACATTCTCTCCGGGTGTGAACTGTATATTGATTGTAGATCCTCTGATGGCTCACTTTAAAAAAGTTTTTTTTTATTATTAGCTCATGTTCACACCTTTAAACTATACTCCAAGTGTACTAACACTTCACTCTAATTAGCTTTCTTTAGGTCATTAACACAAGGGTTTACTACTTTTTTCACCAGCACTGTGAGGTTTTTAATATTTGTTTTATGTGGTTCACATACTTTTCCTTGACAGTGTGAATCACCTTTAATCTATAGTTCAAATAACATCAGCTAATAATGCATACTGTTATATTTAGTATCTACTTTATTAATTAATGCATTTAATGTAATAATTTTTAAAAATCCAAAAAACATAATACATGAAGAGTTTAATCTAAAACATATACTGTATCAATGCTTAATTTAACGTAACACATTTATAAATGTTAATAAATGTTAAAAAAATATATTGTACTTTAGATCAACTTCATTTTTAATACATTGCAGATCACAGTAATTTATGTGGATTTATTCATCAGTGATGATCAAACAGGCAGATTTTATTATGAAACATTTTTACCCAGAGATGAGCAGATACTTCAGATTCTTACTGAGACCAGTGTCTCTAAAGCACAGAGGTCATTAGAGGTCAGCAGGTGTGGGCGTGTCCTCGGGACGGAGGTGTTCAGAGCTGAGTGAACATAATCAGTCCTGCAGTTCACCACCAGGGGGAGCCATGAGTACATCATATCCCACAGCATCAGCACCAACTTCAAACAGTTACACCGCCTTAGGTCAAAACTCTTATTTACATACTATAGATTACACTAGTTCTATAGAGTGTAATGTTTCCCCCGCAGTGAGGGCGTGGCCTAATATTCAGAGAGTGTTGTGAAGGTGGTGATGTAATAATGTAAATTCTGTAGCAGGAGGTGAATCTGTGTTGAAAGAGTGACGCTGTTTTTCTGAGATCACCACTCTGCTGTTAGTCTGCTGGGTATCGATAGTGTAAAAGTGTAATTAGCGTAAAGGAGTGCAGTGACGTCGCTTGTGTTTATTTTCCTGGAAAATCAGAGAATCTCCTGTATTTTAACAGAGGCTCCCTGATGCCCAGAAATTGAGCTGGGGGGAGGTGGGCAGGGGGAGCGTGGCATCAGGTGCCAGTCTGTGTATCGCCTGAACAGAGCCAGCTTCCTACCGTACATGGTAATGAGAAGTACCAGCCACTCGCCACCCACCTCACGCCACCCACCTCCTGCCACCCGCCACCCGACCCCTGGCATCTGGATCATTTAACACCATCATAACTGCACTGTCCCCCAACCCCCCCCTCCTTCTCTCTCTCTTTCTCTCTAGTAGGACAGTGTAGAGTAGTGCAGGACAGTGTAGAGCAGTGCAGGACAGTGTGTTGTAGTGGTGTGTAGTTAATGTTATTAAACAGTTATTACTTGATGTATAAAGGGACTGGAGGTCTGGTTGGTGGGTGGACGCTGTGGGGTGTGAGAGGCTCTCGAGGGGAGAACTTTTACTGTTAATGTGGTCGAATCAGCAGCTCGTCTAAAGCAGAAGTGAAACTGTAGGCTGGGGTTCGAGAGAGGGGCTGGAGAAGAACTTCTCCTTCAGTAGAACAGAGAGATCTGATCTCTGCAGTTCATCTAATCACCATTCAGCAGAAACAGACGCTGCTCTGAGCTTCCCTCAACAATTCATGAGAGTTTTACAGCCAAAATCAAATATCCAGAAGATCGACTCATCATAACGCCTTCAGTGATCTCTGATCTGAAATAAGAAAACAGGAGACATTAAATCACCGTTCAGATGGAATATGGCCAAATTTACACTACAGATAATTCTGGAGATCTTTACCTGTGTTGGCTTATTCCAGTTATTTGCTTTAACTGTGGTATTTGAGTTAGAGCACAGTGGAGGATTCTGGGTTTGTATCTGCAGGAGGTTCTGTAACAGAGGAAAAGCCGCAGAGCTGGATAAAGATTCTGCTCGTTTGGGTAATCAAGTGTTTCAACACCAGCCGCAATGTTCTGCAGGAGAAAGGAAGCACATTTACCGTCTGTATGTGGGTGATAGGGCGGGTTATAGGGGGTTGATGGGGGGTGGGGGGGGGGTGATTTGCTGGATTTATGTTATCTCTGAGGCAGCAGAGCACAACTGATTCCAGGGAGAGCGCCAGAGCATAAAATCTCCAGCTCTTCTCAAGGAGAGAAATATATCCATTACTTTACTTTCAGGTGGCAATTAATATATTTATAAAAACAGCTCTACACTTTACCTTCAGCTCTACACTTTACCTTCAGCTCTACACTTTAACTCCAGCTCTACACTTTACCTCCAGCTCTACACTTTACCTCCAGCTCTACACTTTAACTCCAGCTCTACACTTTACCTCCAGCTCTACACTTTAACTCCAGCTCTACACTTTAACTCCAGCTCTACACTTTACCTCCAGCTCTACACTTTACCTCCAGCTCTACACTTTACATCTAGCTCTACACTTTACCTCCAGCTCTACACTTTACCTTCAGCTCTACACTTTACCTCCAGCTCTACACTTTACCTCCAGCTCTACACTTTACCTTCAGCTCTACACTTTACCTTCAGCTCTACACTTTACCTCCAGCTCTACACTGTACCTTCAGCTCTACACTTTACCTCCAGCTCTACACTTTACCTCTAGCTCTACACTTTACCTCCAGCTCTACACTATACCTCCAGCTCTACACTTTACCTCCAGCTCTACACTTTACCTCCAGCTCTACACTTTACCTCCAGCTCTACACTTTACCTCCAGCTCTACACTTTACCTTCAGCTCTACACTTTACCTTCAGCTCTACACTTTACCTCCAGCTCTACACTTTACCTCCAGCTCTACACTTTACCTCCAGCTCTACACTTTACCTTCAGCTCTACACTTTACCTTCAGCTCTACACTTTACCTCCAGCTCTACACTTTACCTTCAGCTCTACACTTTACCTCCAGCTCTACACTTTACCTCTAGCTCTACACTTTACCTCCAGCTCTACACTATACCTCCAGCTCTACACTTTACCTCCAGCTCTACACTTTACCTCCAGCTCTACACTTTACCTCCAGCTCTACACTTTACCTTCAGCTCTACACTTTACCTCCAGCTCTACACTATACCTCCAGCTCTACACTTTACCTCCAGCTCTACACTTTACATCTAGCTCTACACTTTACCTCTAGCTCTACACTTTACCTCCAGCTCTACACTTTACATCTAGCCCTACACTTTACCTCCAGCTCTACACTTTACCTCTAGCTCTACACTATACCTCCAGCTCTACACTTTACATCTAGCTCTACACTTTACCTCCAGCTCTACTTTCCCGTTTATGCTGGTCTTTATCTGAAGTGTGCAGCTTCACCTTCTCCCCAGGCCTCTGCAGGACAGTGCAGATAAGGGAGATGAACAGGCTCTGTGTGAGATATGGGGGAGATTTCTGTTAGTAATGCTGACAGAGCGGCTCTGTAGACAATGCTGTGCTTTGTTAGCTTGGGGTTCGCATCAAGCTGACAGTTATAGACAGCATATGGGCATTATTGTGGCGTTTTTGTGGAGTTAATGTTGAGTTATTGTGTAATATCAGTATTATATAACATAAAAAATACAGTGTTACATTTACCTTTATTTTATTATTTAATTTAACTGCAGACAGGGATCCCAATCCAAGCCTCCAACAGTTCTTTGAGTAATCTGATAATATAAAATAAAAGTCCCTCAGATCAGTAGGAAAAAACATTTAGAGGAACCAAGACTTATAAGAGGAAATCAGTCATCATCTGATTAATGTAACACAACACAACACAACACATACAGAACAACATAAATAACTGGAGACAAAGACAGAGATACATTTACAATTTAAATGTTTTAATATTACAAAAAAAACACAAACAAGTAATATCAGATCTAATAGTAATTTCTGAGTTATGTGAACTTTTTGCAGCATTTCTCTGAAAACAATCCATTTCTTATAACAGTCAATTAATAGATATAAGCCTTAACCTTTTTATTTTTAAGTTTTGAGTGTAAAACAATGCTGCTGTATGCATATTTTTTGCAACTTTTCAATTCTATTATAGAAGCTCAGCCCTTTTACACAAAACACTGCTAAAATAACAATATAGCTATATTCCTGATAAATTAAACATTTAGTAGTTTTAAATACGTTTTAAACCCTTATCTATACATGATTTACGTAGGAAATCCTGAGAGTGAATAAGAATGAGCTGCACTCACTCCAGTTACCTGTAGAGTTACCTGTAGAGTTACCTGTAGAGGGCGCCCGATCCGCCCTCACCTTTAAAGAAGGGGAGACATGTGTTTAAATAAAAGCAAATAACTTAAACTCCCCAAACTCCTACAAACTCCCACAATCCCCCACAAACTCCCAAACCATCCTAACCCTCCAAAAAACCCAAACCCCACAAACTCCCCAAACACCCACAAAACCACTGGCTTACACTGTAAACTGTAAACATTCTGAGGGTTTAAACACTGTTATTACTGCAGCCGGTCTGTTAGAGTATATCAGTCCTGCAGTGTGAGGAGTGTGAGGAGGTGCGGGGGGGGATACCCCACCACTGTGTGTGTGGATCTGAGTGCAGTCTTTGTTATATAATGGAGGAAGGGGCTCTGCTGATCCGCGATCTCTCTGCAGTTTTCAGTATAAAACCTTTAATCAGCCTGACCACATTTATTAGCTTTTGATCGCGGGAGTAAGGTGGATTGGGAATGGTCAGTTCCACCTTAAGCAGCGGTTTTATATGATTAAAGGTAGAGTCTATGCGGACACGTGTCTGCCGGCTCGCGCCCTCCATTTCTTGGAATTTGTTGTGCCTGCTACGCCGCTCTGTATCCCTCCGCGCGGGCACTATCCGCTCACTACAGCTCGCTCTCCCGCAGAAACAGCGCGTTTAATACCCGCTGCGACAACAACGCCCCCATATAATCACCCTCTGCGGTTACTTTGGCGATTAGAATAAATCGATTTTAATTCAATATTACCTAGAACACGTTTTGGCGCGAATTCCTCCGTGGAAGGACACGCGGCGGCGCTTCGGCTGTATAAAATTAAATCCCGGCTCCGCCACACCCACTGCCCCTCCGCGTGCTCCCGACCTCAGACATTTCAGCGGATTTACAGCTTTATTAAAACTTTCTCCACACCTAACATCGCTGATTCTCTTCTGTTTCCGCTGTTTATTGATCACGGTTTATCTCCAGCGGTCTGTTCAGCCGGTAAGTGCCCGTTTTTATCGTTTGCCGGTCGCCGGTTGCCGGTTGCATGCTGCCGGGACTTTTACTGTGAGAGCATGTGATCTGTACAGCCCTGCTCTCAGAGCCTCATTATACCTTAAACAGCACATTTTAACTAACGTTACCTAAACTAAACACATATATCTAACTTTTTATTTTTCTTGTTTTATGGAGGTTAAATGTTTTAAATTTATTTTATTTATTTATTTATTTTTGTAAAGACAAATGGCTAATGCAGTAATAAATGATCAATTATTTAGTAGCTAATCCCTATTGGAGTTAGTCATTTTTCAGTGTACAGTAAAATTAAAAACTATTTAAAGTAACTAGAAAAGCAGAAAAAAAGTATTTTTCTTATTTGACGAGAGCAAACTGCAGTGAGATTAAAACCGCATATAAATATACATATAAAACATTAATCAATAAATAAATAGAATAAAATAATCTAAAGGACCTGTAAAGTTCTGAATTGAGATTAAACGTGGCGTGTTGGGCTTTCCAGCTGGTGCATGATGTCACTAAACTACTGAGCTGGAAACGCCCCGCCCACAAATGGGCGGCGCCAGAATTGTAAACACTGATAAAACCCGCGTTTGCCGGGAAGCGTAGAGTGAACCGCGTGCTCTCGGGTGAGATTAGGAGCTGATATATAAACAGGCGGATCACTGTGTGGTTCTGTAGGTTCTGTAGGTTCGGTTCTGACCGGGTTTTGCTCCGCAGGTTCTGCAGGATGTTACCGAGCTGTTCTCCGCCGCACGACTGGCTGAGCGAGTCGGAGCCGCTGCTGTTTGATGATGAATTCTGTCAGAGTCTCATCAAGGACCTGCAGAACCACGCGCTGCCCACCCCGCCGCACTCCCCGCCGCTGAAGCCGGGCCCGGGCCGGCCGCTCTCCAGCGTGGAGCAGCTGGAGCTGGTGTCGGAGCTCCTGCTGGAGGACAGCGACTTTCTGCAGCTCAGCTGGAGCAGCGACTTCAGCGCGGAGTCCGGCGGATCGGGGTCCGGGTCCAGCCCGGGGGCGAGCTCCGATCCGAGCCCCATAGACCCGGTGTCGGCGGCGTGCCTGTGGCCGGGTCCCGGGGAGAAGTCCGCGGAGGAGAAGCTGGGCGCGGTGCTGTCCTCCAGCCCGCTGCTCTCGGATATAGACGCGCACATCTTCGCGGAGATCGCCGGATCCACGCTGGACTGCCACAGCGCGGCGCTCGCCTGCCAGCTGCTGGAGAGCGAGGATCTGCTGCTGGACAGCCCGGAGCTCAGCGAGGAGTCCTCGGACTACGGCTCTCTGTCCGCCGGGGGCGAGTCCTCCTCCAGCGATTCCGGTGAGTGTTTACTGAGTGTTGTTTCGGGGAAGCTTGTCCGCTCCGGGATTTGGTTCCTGCCGCAGCTGCAGGCGCGGCTCCGGTTAGAGCGCGGCGAAACAGACCGGCGGTCGGAGCCAAAACTCGGACTGGATTACTTTACTTACAGTAGCTGTAGACACAGATTATGATAATCAATACAAACTTTATCGATTCATGTTGATTAGTGTATCATAGAGAATATTGCTTTGCAGATAAATTCTTAGGGTTTATTTAGACTGTTATTATAGTGAGAATTTGTTTATTTGCATTTTGTTTAAATATTTTTAAATAATTGGTGTGCTAAACTTATACAAAATAGATTTATAAATGTTTTTAAACTAGCTAAAAAGTGATCATTTGTTCTTTAAAGTTTAAAAAGGCCAGTTGGTATTAGATTTATATTGTGAAATAAAAGCTTTTAGTTATTTTACAGCAGTGCCACTCCTTGGTATGTTCTAGTAAAATGTGTATTTTATCCTAAAACTTATTTGTTTTTTTCTCCAGAGGAGGAGATAGACGTGGTGACGGTGCGCCGCTGTAAAACCCTCACACGCTCTCAGTATCAGCAGCAGCAGGAGGACAGCCGGCGGGAGCAGCAGAGAGCTCTGAAACGCTGCCACCTCGAGATCCAGCAGCAGCACAACTACGCCGCCCCCTGCCCCGCCTCCCCGCCCCGTCCCGCCACGTGCCTGAAACGCTCCAGAGCCTCCGGAGACTCTCACAAGCTCTCCGGCCGCTCCCGCAACCTCACCACGCGCCACAGCGCCGACACAGAGGACGAGGAGGAGCGGCGGAGGACCCACAACGTGATGGAGCGACAGCGACGCAACGAGCTGAAGAACTGCTTCTTACGCCTCCGAGATAACGTCCCCGAAGTGTCCAACAACGACAAAGCTTCCAAGGTGGTGATCCTCAAACGCGCCAAGGAGAGCATCTGGAACTTGGAGACAGAGGAGCAGAGACTCAGTCACAAGAAGGACAAACTGAGACAGAGGCAGGAGCAGCTCCGGGTCCGGCTGGAGCAGCTCAGGAGACTCTGAGGAGCAGCAGGACTTTCCTGACTGGACTTTTCTTCAGCTCTAACTGAGGAACTCGGTTTCGGACTGTGCCGGCGCATGTGACCCGGTGACTGAAACGTCCATTAACCAGGCACCACCTCGACTGACGTGATCTCCAAGGAGAAAGCTGATGTTCTCGTTTGTAAATTTCCTTTTTTGGAAACCATGTGTAATGCAACACTGCTCAGAGTTTAGTCCCTTTAGAGCGAAAAGCCTAAAATACGAGTCTTAATCAGTTCTGTGTTTCGGACTCTGTTCGTTTACTGTTTAACCTTAAATAGTCTTCATAAATGATCGTATTCTGCTGGGCTGGATCCAAAGCTAATATCTGGGGATGAACGTGTGCCGTTAAAGCTCGCGTTCGCTGATGGGAAAATAACACGTTGCCACTTGTTCACTGTTTGATTTAAACTGGAAAGACAAGACCCTGTTGGTTGAAATTTGACATTTGTTTATAGCTAATCATGTTGAGTTTTGGAGTGTCTTCATAGAAAAGGAGTGTTCATACTTGAAATTCACTCTCACTCACTTTCTTTCTGCTAAAGTTTTGTTTGTTTGTTTGTTTGTTTGTTTTCCTTTCTCTTTATCTACCTCTGCCAAGAATCCTGGGAAACATTATTGCCTTCATAACGGCAGCCTGTATAGAATCCCCTCCTCTTTATTTTTGTGTATATGTCAGTTTCTTAATTATGTATTATAAATTATTTAGCTGTTTGTTCTTGGTTTGAGAATTTTAAAGAGTTATTTTTTAGCAGCACTTTGTTTTATACGATTATTAAAAAGTGGACAACACATCACAGCTTACTGTCTGTTCTATTTTTCAGAGTCATAAAATGTGTGTAAAGATGAGCTTTAACACATTCAGATTCCCTGCTTATTTAATTAATACATTTAAGATAATCAGGTTGTTCTACGTGGCTCTAAAAATGGAGTTAATTTAATCATTTTGTGCTAACAAGTGATTTAAGCATGTAAAGCTCTCTGAATTCTCATGATTCCATAAAATTTCATATTTTATACAGTGTAATGGAACCTGTTCCTATATAGAATCATTACCTACTAGTTACAGAATTATAAACAGCAGTTTAACTGTGGATAATCACTCATTTAAGTATAAATAATCTTCACATATTCTGATCAAGGGCAGAATTAAAGCCTTTACAGGTAAAGTGAGTATACTCACATAAAAACACTGTGGAACTCTGAGCAACAGATGCATGAGCTCATAAACTTACGATGAAAATGATTTTTACAGCTCTTAACTTTTTATTAAACACATTTTAGGATATTTTGCGCCACTTTTCACCTAACCTATGTCAGTTAGAAAGTTTTTATTCAATGTAAAACCTGTCGCTCATCAGTGAAAGGATGAAAACATGGGATAATTTATTCTTTAGAAGAAACACAAAGTCAGTGTGCGATTCTTAGATCACCTGGTCTTTTATAATCCTCTATACCAGCTGAACCTGCTGTGGACCTGAATTCCACATTTTCTGAATTCTCTGTAGGACTCAGTGTTTGAGAGAAGCTCATTCAGATTGAGGTTTAACAAAATTTGGGTGAATTCTAGAAAACTCAGTGGTGGTGAATAAAGTACAAATAACACAAATGAACCATTTATTTATTATGAAGATCCAGCAGTTAACCTGCGCGTATTTTATCCGTTTGGTATGTAACGTTAATGATGGTAAAATGGTAAAAAAAATTTAATATGTAATTATAAATAGGTTTTGGACCATTTGGAATAATTTTTAGCACCTTTAATAGTGCAGAACATGATATTTAGGTTATAAATAATTAAATACTTGTTTATTACCGTTACTAAAATGAGACACTACTGCAGTAAAGGTAAATAGTGAAAGTGTGTTTTTATTACTGAGGGATTGAGGTGTTTAAGCTGCTCTGTGGGTCTCAGGATTCACTCTCATCACTTTATACTGTAGAATAAACATGTCCGGACATGTTCACTAACGTTCACTATTCACCAACCCTGAATATTTCACTGCCCACAGCTCTTATCAGAGACAGAGTGATTATAAAAATAACAATCAATAAAACTCTGTATCAGAGGATCCAGTTCAGCAGAGGTGAGGCAGAGAAATCTAAATATATCTCTCTCAGAACCTCCAGCAGCTCTGAGCTTCATCAGTCTGGAGGAGTTCTGGATCTGGATCTGGATCTGGTTCTGGATCTCCTCCTTCAGCTTCTGGTTCTGCAGATTCTCAGGCAGTACCTGCGGGTCTCAGGTGATCTCTGGAGGAGCGGCTCATGGTTTATTATGGAAATGAGCCGCTGATTTTTACACCTGAGATCTCAAGAGCTTCAGACTCAGAGGTGCTGAAGAGGAGACGGCCCAGACCCGGAATAATTAACATAATGTTTATTTACAATATACTGATACAGGACCAGAAACAGCTGATAAAAATATAAATTAAAATATATATCCAAGTTTATTTATATACTGCTTAAATAAAGATAAATAAATACTGTTTAAATAAAGAATTAGAGTAAAATCATACAGTTGGAGTAAATACACAGTGAAACATAAAGTAAAATTAAGGTTAAAATAAGGTTTTCATGCACTTCTGCATTAAAGCCGGGACTTCCTCCTGCTGGAGTTATAAAGTCAGTATTGAGTTTAAATAGATCAGCAGTGAATCTGCTTTAAGATGTTTATCTGTTTCTACAGACGCTGGTTTTATCAGCAGGGAGCTGGAAGAGCTGCAGTGAGTGAGGTGTTTTTAGGGTTTTAGGTTTTTAGGATTGTGGATTTATTGGCCTTTTGGTGAGATTCAGCAGCAAATGTTCTCCTGGATGAAGGTGTGATATTTGCATTTCTCTCCTAAATTACTGTAAAACTCAGCAGGACATCCAGCGTTTCACACGTCTAACAAAAACATCAACAAAAACACCAAATACAAAACAATCAAATACTGTCATAATAAATATTCTATTTGCTGTATATTATAATTTTTTAGTAAAATATTTTAGAAACACTGTTTAGTCTAATTCAGTGTTCAGTGGTGGTTAGTGGTGGTTAGTGGTGGTTAGTGGTGGTTAGTGGTGGTCAGTGGTGGTTAGTGGTGGTCAGTGGTGGTCAGTGGTGGTCAGTGGTGGTTAGTGGTGGTTAGTGGTGGTCAGTGGTGGTCAGTGGTGGTCAGTGGTGGTTCATTGGTGGTTAGTGGTGGTTAGTGGTGGTCAGTGGTGGTTAGTGGTGGTCAGTGGTGGTCAGTGGTGGTTAGTGGTGGTTAGTGGTGGTCAGTGGTGGTTAGTGGTGGTCAGTGGTGGTCAGTGGTGGTCAGTGCACGCTGAGAGTAAAGGGTGGTCAGTATTATATTAAAGGGACAGTGATGGGTCTGCAGGCTGAGATGTTGAGTCGGGTCTGAGGGCTGAAACAGATCAGAGAATCTGAGAGAACCTCGTTCAGAACCAGAAATCAGAGAAAAGCTCAGCGTGATTCTTACAGGAGATCATCTCCAGCCTGAGGAAAATATCCCACAACTTCCAGCATCCACTTCACCTTCCGGCTCCGGAGAAACACAGACTTCCTCACGTTTCCTCACATTAGACATAAAGGAAACTCTCATCTTCCGGACGCTGGTTTGCATCTGTTCTAATGCTTCACTCGTCTGAAGGGGAATTCCAAAGTTCAGGGTGCACAAACTTTTTATTCTTCAAAAAATAGAACCAACTGAACCAGTTCAAAGTCATTTAATTCTATTGACAGATCTTTTTTATCTTTAAATATAAAATATGTTTATGGATAAAAAGAGAAACCTTTTAAGCAAAGTTACTAGAAACAGAAAAATACTTAAAAATCTGTCTGTCTGTCTAACTTTCTGTACAGACTGTGAGGACTTTATCTTCTTTAGGAAAGGTATATCTAGTTTATACTAATTGAACAGAATGTACTGAAAATCACAATTTACTGCAACTTAATAGACATTTTTGTATTGTGAAAATTACAGACCATTCTGTGCAGCAGTTTAACCCCTTAAAATCCTGGCCTGTTCATCACACAGCATTTATTAAACGTTTAATATGAAGTTTTTATAACAGACTTAGAACAGTTTAAGAACAGAGAGACGCTGCAGTTAAAGGTAAACTCCTCAGTAATCCGAGGGGGTTAGCGGGGCGGGAGGGGGGATTGATATGGGGGTGGGGAACCGCAGGGGTCCAGGCTGGGGGTCCATAGGTCCTCCTCTAATGATCCCTAATTCCTAAAGTTCACAGGTCACCCTGTAGCTCTTCTGCTCTTCCTCTCCGGAGTTTAATCTGCTTCAAATCTTACAGGATTTAAACTCTAATCACAGATCAGAGAAACACACAGTTCAGTACTACTAACTTCTGATTAACTGATGATACAAAGTATCCTTTTCTAAAGAAGATCTAAATAAATTCACAAATCCAAGATTTTTGAGTAACATTTATAAATATGTGAACTTTTACATTTACTAGCAGTTTGTGCGTGAATCCTACTTCAGATTTCTTGTTTGGGTAAATGTAGGAAGTTTTTAGATGTTCTGTGGATAAAAGCTGGAATCTCCAGAGTTCTGCTGTAAAAGTACTCCAGTGATCCTCTCTGCTCTTCTCCTCCAATCAGGAGATCTTTCAGTCTCCAGTTTTCCTGCGGTTGGAGAAGCTCTGTGTGGATTACCTTCTCTCAGACCTTCTAATGATATAAACGTTCAGCAGTAAGAGAGTTTATAACAGAAGAACTGTTTTCTAGACCCGCACACAGACTGTGTGATGATCTCAGAGTGAAATAAAAGACCTGAGGAGATCCCTGTTAGGATGGAGGTGTGAGTTGGGTAGAAATGTTGGAGCTACATGATCCTTCAAACAAAGATTTTCCAAACAGAGGCAAGATGAGACAAAAATGACCAAAGAAACCCACAAATATCCAAAAGCAGTGTGTAAGACTGGTGGAGGAGAACATGCCAATATGCATGAAAAACACTGTGATTAAAAAAAGCTCTGCATCTTTTTTTATTTCATTTCTCATTTTCCGTTCTAATTAAAGAGTTTCGCTCCAAAACAAAGAGTAAAGCTACAGTCGAGAAATGAGATTGGGACGATTTATCTTCTGGGAGGATTAGAGGATGATGATGAGGAGGCTGGATTTTTATCTCACTCTGATTTATAGTGAGATTTTTCTCTTTCATTCCCTCCAACCTCTCTCTCTCTCTCTCTCTCTCTCTCTCTCTCTATCTTTCTTTCTATGTGTCTTCCCTTCCGGCACAATGAATTCTCACACCTTGACCCCTACAGTGCTGAAAGAGGGGATTAGGGGCTGATGAGGGGGGAGGGGGCGGTGCTTAAGAGATAGAGGGTCAGAGGAGCAACACACTGAGTAACAACCACCCCCCCAGGTAACACTGTCACAAACTGTTATTCATCAGATCTGCTCACACACACACACACACACACACACACACACACACACACACACACACACACACACACACACACACACACACAAAACTCAATAAACTGTAAATATTGGAAGTTTCTCTTTTTATCTGTAGTTTAAAATAACTTTATTTGCTAAAAGTCTGACATTTAAAGTGTTAAAGTGATGAATATTAATAAAAGCTGAAGGATGAAGGAATGTGAGGGATGGTTGAGTCCTGCTGTCTGAACTCTGTGGGCGTAATGAAGGCCTGCGTCTCGACTGTAAACCAGTAAATTATAGATTCTTCTGTTTTGCAGTTTAGTATTTAGTAAACTCAGCCTCCTGAGCGGCACACAGTCCTCTTCTTCTCTCAGGCAGGATCTTTCTGTTCCTGTGTTCATAAAAGTCCTCCTGACTCTACATGAATTTAGACAAATAAGAAGCTGAAATAATTTAGATCTGCTCTGAGATTAAAGAGGCGGATAAAAGCTGTCTGAATACGAGAGACTCTGTAAATCTTTAGGGAGGTGAAGGTGGAGACAGTGTAAGTCTAGTGTTTATTAGCGTCATTAGCCTAGCGTCAGTAGCCTAGCGTCATTAGCCTAGCATCTAATACTGTAACTACAGGCGCTGGTTCTGATCCGCTGAGTGTTTAAGTTCTGTGAGCTGAATCCTGTATGAACTCCTGTCCTGCTGTCGACTGCAGTGCTGATCATTGTTTGGTGCTGATATAAATAGAGCTGTGTGAGGAGCTGTATGAGGAGAGGAGCTGTGTGAGGAGCTGTGCTCGGTGGAGGAGCTGTGTGAGGAGCTGTGCTAGGTGGAGGAGCTGTGTGAGGAGCTGTGCTAGGTGGAGGAGCTGTGTGAGGACCTGTATGAGGAGAGGAGCTGTGTGAAGAGCTGTGCTCGGTGGAGGAGCTGTGTGAGGAGCTGTGTGAGGAGCTGTGCTCGGTGGAGGAGCTGTGTGAGGACCTGTATAAGGAGAGGAGCTGTGTGAAGAGCTGTGCTCGGTGGAGGAGCTGTGTGAGGAGCTGTGTGAGGAGCTGTGCTCGGTGGAGGAGCTGTGTGAGGAGCTGTGCTAGGTGGAGGAGCTGTGTGAGGACCTGTATGAGGAGAGGAGCTGTGTGAAGAGCTGTGCTCGGTGGAGGAGCTGTGTGAGGAGCTGTGTGAGGAGCTGTGTGAGGAGCTGTGCTCGGTGGAGGAGCTGTGTGAGGAGCTGTATGAGGAGAGGAGCTGTGTGAAGAGCTGTGCTCGGTGGAGGAGCTGTGTGAGGAGCTGTATGAGGAGAGAAGCTGTGTGAGGAGCTGTGCTCAGTGGAGGAGCTGTGTGAGGAGCTGTGTGAGGAGCTGTGCTCGGTGGAGGAGCTGTGTGAGGAGCTGTGTGAGGAGCTGTGTGAGGAGCTGTGTGAGGAGCTGTGCTCGGTGGAGGAGCTGTGTGAGGAGCTGTGCTCGGTGGAGGAGCTGTGCTGGCCGGTCCGGGGTGTCTGGGTTCAGTGGGCGGTGCTGTGCTCAGGATTGGGTAAGACACCTGTGAAACACAGCTCACATAGAGAAACCCGCCGTCCAGCAATTCCTAGAAATCCTCCTCCAGTTAGACTCAGAACATTCTCACAGTGGGCGGAGCCTCCAGCATTCCTACCAGCCTACTGCACTGCAGGGAGGGCCTCACACACACACACACACACACACACACATATACATATACATGTGTATTAATATCTTTATGAAGACTTTCATGCACAAATACACTATTGTTACAGATTCTGGCTCTAAAACACGAAATTATGAATTTATAGTTTTAACTGATTTTGTAAAGTTAGAAGTCCTCCTGAAGACAGTAAAACCCATCCACATACACACGTCCTTTCAAATGTACAAATATCTTTATATTATTTTAAATCAGAATGAGACTAAAGACAAACAGCCACACACACACACACACACACACACACACACACACACACACACACACACACACACACACTTTGGACTGGAATCAGAGTGACCTAGTTCTGCTGCCTCACGTGGCGTTCAGCTGAGCACACAGATAGCAGGAGAAATATGATCCTTAATGGAAAAACTTTACAGACTGCAGTTCACATCTACACACTGTACACACTTTACACACTTTACACACTGTACACACTGTACACACTTTACACACTGTACACACTTTACACACTGTACACACTGTACACACTGTACACACTTTACACACTGTACACACTGTACACACTTTACACACTGTACACACTGTTAACACTGTACACACTTTACACACTGTTCACATCTACACACTGTACACACTTTACACACTGTACACACTGTACACACTGTACACACTTTACACACTGTACACACTTTACACACTGTACACACTTTACACACTGTACACACTGTACACACTGTACACACTGTACACACTGTACACACTGTACACACTTTACACACTGTTCACACTTTACACACTGTACACACTGTACACACTTTACACACTGTACACACTTTACACACTGTACACACTGTACACACTGTACACACTTTACACACTGTACACACTTTACACACTGTACACACTTTACACACTGTACACACTGTACACACTGTACACACTGTACACACTGTACACACTGTACACACTTTACACACTGTTCACACTTTACACACTGTACACACTGTACACACTTTACACACTGTACACACTTTACACACTGTACACACTTTACACACTGTACACACTGTACACACTTTACACACATCTACACACTGTACACACTTTACACACTGTTCACACTTTACACACTGTACACACTTTACACACTGTACACACTTTACACACTGTTCACACTTTACACACTGTACACACTGTACACACTTTACACACATCTACACACTGTACACACTTTACACACTTTACACACTGTACACACTTTACACACTGTACACACTTTACACACTGTTCACACTTTACACACTGTACACACTGTACACACTTTACACACATCTACACACTGTACACACTTTACACACATCTACACACTGTACACACTTTACACACTGTTCACACTTTACACACTGTACACACTGTACACACTGTACACACTTTACACACTGTACACACTGTACACACTGTACACACTGTACACACTGTACACACTTTACACACTTTACACACTGTACACACTTTACACACTGTACACACTGTACACACTTTACACACTGTACACACTGTACACACTTTACACACTGTACACACTGTACACACTGTACACACTGTACACACTTTACACACTTTACACACTGTACACACTTTACACACTGTACACACTGTACACACTGTACACACTGTACACACTGTACACACTTTACACACTTTACACACTGTACACACTTTACACACTGTACACACTGTACACACTGTACACACTGTACACACTTTACACACTTTACACACTGTACACACTGTACACACTTTACACACTGTACACACTGTACACACTTTACACACTGTACACACTTTACACACTTTACACACTGTACACACTTTACACACTGTACACACTTTACACACTGTACACACTTTACACACTTTACACACTGTACACACTTTACACACTGTACACACTGTACACACTTTACACACTGTACACACTTTACACACTGTACACACTGTACACACTTTACACACTGTACACACTGTACACACTGTACACACTTTACACACTGTACACACTGTACACACTTTACACACTGTACACACTGTACACACTGTACACACTTTACACACTGTACACACTGTACACACTTTACACACTGTACACACTGTACACACTGTACACACTTTACACACTTTACACATTATATACTATATACTAATATACCATATCTCCATTTTAAAAATTGCTTTTTGCTTTTTTCATGATGTGAACCTGGCAGTTATCTCTGAATTTAATAATGAATGGATATAAAATATGAACAAATTGCTTGGAATTCAATACTTTTACACTGACTTTCATTTAAAAGTGAGATTTAAACTTTTTTCTGGACCCACTTTATAATTAGTTTCTGTAATAAGTGTGTAATTACACATTAACAATAAGACAAAAACTGCTGTACCTGATCCAGCTCAACACACACTAACACCTCATACACCACCACCATGCTAATCACTGCTAATCAGTGCACCACCCAAATAATAATAATGATAATAATAATAATAATAATAATAATAATAATAATAATAATAATAATAATAATAATAATAATAATAATAATAATAATAATAATAAATATAGCCGCAAGCGGCGATTTACGGGGTTCGAGCGTTACAGGCAAAGAGACCCCTGGAGGCCAGTTAGGCTTAAAACATGTTGCCGGTTGACCGGCATCGCCAAACTGGATGAGGATGACCAGCATGACCGTGAAGACCAAGCTAGATTACCAGCATGACTAATCTGGATGACAAACTTGTTGACCATATTGACCAAGCTGGAAGACCATAATGACCAAACTGGATGACCAGCATGGCAAAGGTGGTTGGCCAGTATGACCAAGCTGGAAGACCACCATTACTATGAGGACAAAGCTGAATGACCAGCAGGACCATAATGACCAATGTGAATGGCCAGCATGACCAAGCTGGATGGCCAGCATAACCAAGCTGGGTGACCAGCGTGACCATAAAGACCATAATGGCAATGGTAGATGAGTGGTGTGAGTAAACTAGTTGAAAAGCATTGATAAATTGAGCTGTAGTGTTCATCAGGTTTTATGTGGTGTCTTACTGCACTCTAGTGCGCATTTGGTGAAACAAATTCAGTTCTTAAATTGAAAAAACACAAGGCATAAAAAGGGCATATAAATAACCCGTATATAGTATATAAGTTTTGACCTGATTAACATTCCGCCTGTTAAAAGCTTGCTGGAATGTGATTGGCTAATAGTGACCACAAAAGTGTCCATATCAAATTTTCATTTGGTGTACCATTAGTGCATGGGCCATAGATGATAATTGGCAAGGACGACCTTGATAGCTTGTATGGTTCTAGAGAAACAGCTATCGAGCATTGGCTCCGCCCCCTGGGGGGGTGTATGTCTACTTAAACTGACAGGGTATCTGAGAATCATGTAATGATCAAAGGACTGAAGTGGTATTAGTGTCAGGTTAAGCATTCAAAAGTTATAAGTGTTAAAGACATTTTTACTGCACCATGGTAGAACTCATTTGCATATGGCGGCCATATTGTTTATAAATGTAAAGATTTTTTTTATAATTATTGAGGAGTAAGCTCTGCCGAACTGTTTGACACCAAACATGTCATGATTGGTCAAGGATCCAAGGACAAGATCTCAAAAGTAGGTTTTGCATATTATGCAAATTTTTTAAAAAAATTAAGTGGGTGGAGCCTAAACAAGAATGACCCAGGTGGCTGACTAGCATGACTAAGAAGGATAAAGATCTTCAATTAAGCAAGACAAGCAAGATTAAATAAGTTCAGCAGAGCTTTAATTTAGAATAATTCACCTGTAGCTGTTTCACCAAATGACCACCAGAGCGCAGCAAAAGACCACATATAACCTGCTGGAAATATATCACTCTATCAGAAAGACAGAACATTCCCTATCAGTGTGTTTCTATTTATTAAAAAGAGAAGAAAAGTCCGATTGGGCTCCAAATTGGTAGTCATGATCAAGTAGTCTGTATATACATGTATGTAAATTTGTGTGTTGATAGGGTCAAAGGTTCCTGACTTCTGTCCATTTAGGCTTGAAAAAAGCGATAATACAGGCTTATGGCCTACAAAATGGCTGTTGCTCTTTGGCCATATTAGAGGCAAAAAATATCTGATTTGGCTCAAAATTTGCAATCAAGATCACAATATCAGTCTATATATGTATGTCAATTTCTGTGTCAATAGGGTCAAAGGTTCCTGACTTCTGTCAATTTAGATTTGAAAAAAGCGATAATACAGGCTTGAGGCCTACAAAATCGCTGTAGTTTTCCAGCCGTTGTAGAGGCAAAACATGTCCGATTTGGCTGAAAATTTGCAATCAAGATCAGATTATCAGTCTATATATGTGTATAAATTTGTGTGTTGATAGGGTGAAAGGTTCCTGTCTTCTGTCCATTTAGGTTGGAAAATAGCGGTAAATAAAATAAATTGAAAATAGTTATTTTTTCACTGTAGAGCCTACTGAAGACTTATTTGGCTCATACTTGGCACATGTACTTCAAATGTCATTGTTAATTAGTAGCTTCAACAGTTTTGGCATGTTTTAAACTTTGACAGAGTTTTGGCCAAATAACTCTGAAAAGGCTTTCACGTACATGTTTGATCAAGGTTTATGGGCCTCAAATAGTTAAAATATCAAGATTTTTTTGATAATTATTTACCTACAGGGTCTCAAGATTGCATCAAGACCAAATTTGTTTTGATTGATTAAGGACTTAAAGACAAGTTCGAAAAGAGCATTTTTTACTCTTTTGGCCACTGATGAAAATCTTTGCATTTTTGGTAAACATATGTAATTACAAAGTTGTAAAGGCTACAGCAAAGTATACAACTAAAAAAGAATAACAAGCCTATGCCACTTGTACCTTTAGATATAACTGATTTTCTGCTATAGCGCCCCCTTGAGGCCAATCAACGTCATATTTTAATGGATGATAGAAGGCCCTGAGATACATGTAGGGTATAAGTATCGTCCTGATTGGTCATTGTTTAGCCTGTCAAAAGCTTGCTGGAATCTGATTGGCTAATAACGATTGCAAAAATTTGCATATCAAATTTTCCTTCTGTAAAACATTAGGACATAGGCCATAGATGATACATGCCAAAGGAGAGCTTCATAGCTTGTACGGTTCCTGAGAAACAGATTTTTAGCTTTGGCCCCGCCCCCTGGGGGCGTATGTCTACACAGATTGACGGGCTACCTCAGAATCATGTTGGCATCAAAGTTGTAAAGTGGCATTAGTGTAGGTTTAAGCATTCAAAAGTTACAGCTGTTAGAGTAAATTTGGGTGTGCCACGGTAAGATTAATTTGCATATGGCGGCCATATTGTTTAAAAATTTCTCAATTTTTTTGATAATTATTGAGGTTGGGACTCTGCTGAGTTGTTTGACACCAAATATGACAGGATTGGTCAATGACCCTAGGACAAGTTCTCAAAAGTAGGTTTTGCATATTATGCTAAATAGCAAAAAATCTAAGTGGGCGGAGCTTAGTGGTTCTATTGACCTTTTTGATTTGCCATTAACCAAGGAATCATATAATGCAAGAATTTTAGCTCTAGCTATCAGGGCGTAGGAGTTACGAGGCCAAACGCGTTGACCTTCGCCATAGCGCCCCCTTGAGGCCGATCGGGCTCATCTTTTGAATCTGAGTAGCGGTGAGAAGTACTACCATATGACCAAGTCTCAGCCCTGTAGGCCTTACGGTTTCTTCTGCCCAATCACTTCTATGGCAGAAAAAGAATAAGAACTATAATAATAATAATAATAATAATAATAATAATAATAATCAGAACAATTACAATAGGGTTTCTAGCACTACGTGCTCGAACCCCTAATAATGATAATCGTTGTGGTGGTTTTCTATTCTGTGGGTTCTGAGTAATGAAGAACAGGGTGAAAGGAAGGAGGAGAATCAGTGGAGCTGATATAACAGATAAAGGGTGTATAAACAATGTTATTCTTGATCAGTTTTGATATTTAATGCATATTTAACATACATTAATTTAGATTCGTGCATTTATGTTAAAATCATAAAGAGTGATCGGATTAATCAAAGAAAAACAGTCAGAAAAACCCACACAGCTGCTATTAATTAAAATAATGTTATAGTATTGATCACTCTGATTCACTCTGAGAGTCGAATCAGACGAGAGCAGGATGGAGAGACTCTGTGGATGAATGAGTCGTGAGTTTCTGGTTGAGGATGACTGACGGAGGTGTAGAGAGCATTGTGAGTGTCGGTAGTGGGGGGTGTTGGTGGGGGGGGGGGGGTGCAGAGCATCAGATGATGGGTTTAGTTTAGTTGAGGAGGAGACGGACCTGTGCTCCACACAGCTCTAATACTGAGAGTTTAAATAAACCTGATTCTGACTCATTTCAGCCTCTGAGTCACTTTAACTGTAGAGTTTATCCCGACAGGCCTGAACCTCACAACCTCACATCCTCACAACCTCACATCCTCACAACCTCACATCCTCACAACCTCACATCCTCACAACCTCACATCCTCACAACCTCACATCCTCACAACCTCACAACCTCACAACCTCACAACCTCACAACCTCACATCCTCACATCCTCACAACCTCACATCCTCACATCCTCACAACCTCACATCCTCACATCCTCACATCCTCACAACCTCACAACCTCACATCCTCACAACCTCACATCCTCACAACCTCACATCCTCACAACCTCACATCCTCACAACCTCACATCCTCACAACCTCACATCCTCACAACCTCACATCCTCACAACCTCACATCCTCACAACCTCACAACCTCACAACCTCACATCCTCACAACCTCACATCCTCACAACCTCACAACCTCACAACCTCACAACCTCACATCCTCACATCCTCACAACCTCACATCCTCACATCCTCACAACCTCACATCCTCACA
The DNA here is from genome assembly GCF_023375975.1 of Astyanax mexicanus. Taxonomy (NCBI): domain Eukaryota; kingdom Metazoa; phylum Chordata; class Actinopteri; order Characiformes; family Acestrorhamphidae; genus Astyanax; species Astyanax mexicanus. Next base: position 58,186,438 of record NC_064412.1, on the reverse strand, counting down.
ACCTCACATCCTCACAACCTCACAAAACAAGACGAGTGTAAACACTCCCCGAGTTCATTGATTTATTCTTCTCCATAATCTATAACATAACTCACCTACAGCTGGAAAAAATAACGTTCCACACACACACACACACACACACACACACACACACACACACACACACACACACACAAAAGAACAGAGCCAGTGTCTTTGATCTGTTCTTGTAAAGGAGGGCAGGTTTAAGGTGTGGTATTACTCACTCAGGTTTCATTTCACACTCAGGGTTCACATCCTCATTCTGTTCTCATAAACCTTCATCCCCCTGCAGATCACACTCCTCAGCACCAAGCTTCTAACAGATACAGATTAATACACATCATTTTATTACATCCTCTAAACATTTGTACACACTTTAATCCATCAGACTAAGATTATCTTCAGAATCTCATTACTGTGCTTTAAGACTGATTTACAAATAACTTCTGTTCTGTTGTTTATTGTGAATTCTGCTGCTGAGAATCCGCCCACTGGAGCACAGTGATGTCATCCAAACCAAAAACTATGATATGTGTAGTTAATGTAGTTATATTTAGATTAAAGATTATAAGAACCTGCCTTTAATATGAGGCATTACATATTTTACCAAATTATTTTATTATATATATATATATATAGCATTTTAGACACCTCTTTTCATTCAGTGTTTTTATTTATTTATTTTTATTTTATAGATTTTTTATGTCCTCCACATTAATCTCCTGATCTAAACCTGATGAACTGAGATGGTGATTTAATTGGGATGAGCTGAAAAATTGTTCAGCACCTCCAGAAACTCCTTCCTTCAAGTTTCTGAGAAAACTATTGTGACTCTCCCTCATGAAGACACTGAGATTAAAATACCAAGAGTCTGCAGATCTGAACTCAAACACACATCTGATACTCAGAAGAGTCTAAAGCAGAAAACAGATTCTGGTTTATTATTATTAATAATTCTGCAAGTGTTCCTGTAGAACTTTAATATAGTATTAATATTACATTTAAAATCAGTCCTGACGCTGTCAGTCTGCCTATTCTGGACAATTTTTCTACTAAAGACTTTTAGAGTCTCAGTTTTTAGGTATAAATCTTGTATAATTGTTTTCAGCAGATCTGAGCAGATATTCTACCATTTATTTTTATGTGGTTAATAAACTAATCAGTTTACAGTCATTTTAATCATTGTTTTATTTTATTGTAAACAGTAATTCTGAACAGTGCAGTAGATTATAGAGTTAATCTGATTGGCCGGTTTCCTGAAACATGTGGGTTTTAACTGCAAAATGGAACTATAATAGAAATGAGTGACATCATCAGAACCTGTTGGCGTATCTTCAGTCTGGAGACAGATCTCTGCGTTTAGCTGCTGAAAGACGGAGGCGGGGTCTTCCCCGAGTTTCCTCTCAGTAAAATGCAAATCTGCAGAGAAAGTACAGATCAGGGGGAGAGATGAGAACTTTCCTCCACGAGCGGCAGAAACACAGAGTTTTGGTCAGAAAAAAAGAGTGTGATGGTTTCTACTCATTTAAGGGGGTCTTAAACTTCACCAATCACCTTAAAGCACAGGATAAACACACTTCAGTAAACACAGAGACCCAAATAAAAAATACAATAACTAAACTTTCCTCGTTTCAGATATAAACACTAATGTCTGACCAAATGATTAAAGGGTAAACCTTTTTTTTTTTTTTTTAGCTTATCTTAAAACAGTTATTTGTAAAATTATTTGATCCTGAGCTCCCCCTGCAGTTTGAGGAGTGTAATTTACTTTTACTCTACTGTAATAAATACAAATCAGGCTCTGAGCTCCCTCTCATGGACGGCTGAACACGTGCATTTGTTGACACTTCAGTTGAGCATCTAAAGTGAGACAATCATGTGGCCTAATAATGTAATATTACTCAAATATGACTCTTCTGGCAGGAAAATAGATTCAAGAAATAAGCAACAACTAATATATGAATTAATAATTGATACTGAAAGATTTTTGTATCACAAGAATGAGATATATTTTCTAGAAATGAGAAACTATATGAAACAAAATAAATGTAATAAAACGTACTTTAAAAATCATTAAATACGTGTAGAGCTGTGGAGCAGTGTGGAACATCAGTACCTGACCGCTCTGATAGTCTCAGTTTTTCAGGACATTTTTGCTGTTCTGAAGCTGATGGAGAAATAATAGATCAGAACTCAGTAGATAATTAATGATCCCAAACCTTCTATCTAAAAAGTAAAGAGGCATCACAGACATTAAAGATCATAATAAATAAACTGTAGAAGTTTTTCTGTCACTCTTTACTTCAGTTCACCCCGGAGGGACTTTCTCACGCCGGGCTGAGGGGTGAGACAGAAAGAGCAGTAGTGAGTTTATGACTAAGCTCTGGAAGCTTCACGTCCTGGTGCAGGTGGTGGGTTCCACCTCAGTGCTGCAGCCCCCGAGCTCCATCACGCCGGCGGGACTTTTACAGGTCTCTCTGTGATCATGTGACCTTATTGACTCACTTCTGTATCTCTTCTCACTAAAACTCTGATTCAAAACTCAAACCCTGACTAACTAACTAACTGCAGATCTGCTCACAGTTCAGGAGAAGATCTGCTGCCGTTCTTCTGTTCAATCATTCAGAAACCGTTCTGTTTCCTGAAATCTGAAATCAGCTTCTGTGATCCTGTGCTAAAGTTTAAATAACCATCCTCACCACCTCCTCACATCCGTCAGAGCAGAAATCAAACATTAATAACAAACATAAATATAGTAAATCTAGCACATTTAATCATGAATAATCATAGAAAACCCAAATAAACGAAAGTGTTTTATGTGCACTTTAATCCCGACCTCTCGCTGAGCTTCAGGACAGTAATGATTTTAGCATTTTACCACAGGCCAAGGGTTAATGCCTCAGGCCCATTAGTGTGTGCATGTGTCTATGTATGTATGTGTGTGTGTGTGTGTGTGTGTGTGTGTGTGTGTGTGTGTAGGAGGAACACATGCGGAGATGATCTGTTGAAAATCTTCTCAAAGTTTTCTCCTGATTGACAGAGAACAGCTGAAGAGCAATTGGCACAAAACCTCAACAAAAGGCCAGTCAGTGAAAGTGTGTGTGTGTGTGTGTGAGAGAGAGTGTGTTTGTGTGTGTGTGTGTGTGTGTGTGTGTGTGTGTGTGTGTGAGAGAGAGTGTGTTTGTGTGTGTGTGTGTGTGTGTGTGTGTGTGAGAGAGAGTGTGTTTGTGTGTGTGTGTGTGTGTGTGTGTGTGAGAGAGAGAGTGTGTTTGTGTGTGTGTGTGTGTGTGTGTGTGTGAGAGAGAGAGTGTGTGTGTGTGTGTGTGTGTGTGTGTGTGAGAGAGCGAGTGTTTGTGTGTGTGTGTGTGAGAGAGAGAGTGTGTGTGTGTGTGTGTGTGTTGCTGATCTGCAGTTTTATTTTAGAGCTTCATACAGATCTGTTTGTGGTGAAAACGTGATCCGTTGTCAATCCGACACAACTATCAGACTGATGATGTTTGAGCTAAACGGCTGTTCAGGTGCAGTTTAATCTGATTTATTACCCAGATAATAGTATAAATAGTATATAGAATAGTATATAGTCCAGAACACAGGAATTTATTTCTGTATTTACTTTCTTGCTCCGCCCCAAACAATTCTAAAGTGTCAGGTGTAGTAATAAATAAAAATAACATTGGAATATAAATATAAGCTGCATAGAGAATTACAGAACACAACACTACATCACTTTAAAATATACTTTTTGAAACAAAGAGTGATTTATGATCCAGATAAATCTAATTCATTTTTGAGTACAATTTTTTTTAATTCATTTCAAAGTTTGAATGTTTCACCAGGGTTTTTCAGCTCTGCTTCTTAGACAGTGAAATTTACACTATTACCTATTATTACTAAATGTTGAGTTGATAAAAAAACATCTTTTTAAGCCATTATGTTCAAGGAAACCCTGTGTTCTATTACAATATCTGATTGTGAAATTCCAATACTATTAAGTTATAACTGTTAGCAGATGTTTATGATTTGTTTTGCGTGTTTGATGTGATTAAAGTGGCACAGATTCAGCAGAAGTTAACAGAAGTCTTCAGTAAATCTTGTGTTACATGTAGGGAGAGTTTGGAGTCACAAATCAAACAGGAAACACTGAGTTTAATGAAGCTCAGAAACTTCAGCTCAGCTTGAGGTAAAGAATCTTTAACTGTTCAGGTTTTAAGGTTTTGTGATTTTCTGGTCACGCTGCTTTTTCTCACTCTGAGCTCTGAATGAGATCTCCATCGCTCTGCTGCTTCCACAGATCCACACCGTCTTCAGCTGTCCCGACCTTTCCTCTTACCCCCCCCCCCCCCCGAGCATGTGCCTCCCGGGGGTCGAGCCCCCAAATACAGAGAGTCATGAAGTCGGGTCATCCCTCAAAGAGCCAGACAGGGTTAAACCAGTTGCTGATGAAGCTTCAAACCCCTGTTAGATCTTCAGAGTGTAGCTCAGTGATAGAGGCTTCAGCCTGATGATTATCACGGTTTTAAATAAATAAATGAATTTCTATCTGCTCTGTGTAAAGAGGGTCTTTCTCCTGATCGAGGTTCTTGGTGTAGATTTAAGAAAGTTCAGTATCTTACAGAAACATCATCCAGTACTTTAACTCAGGGCTCTAACTCAGGGCTTTAACTCAGGGCAGATCTTCCTGAGCTCGGTGGATGCGGTTAAAACAGTGACTCATCGCTACAATGCAGGAAGTTCAGCCTGCGGTACGATAATCTCAAATTCTTAGAAACTCTGAACGTTTTTATACAGAGAATTTAATCAACACCAAGAGCCGCACAACACATAACGCTCTAAACAGAGTATTAACCTGCACACCACATACATACAATACATACACAATATACACACAATATAAACACAACATACACACAGTGAGCATCATTTCCTCTCATCTCACACAGATCAGAGTCGCACTGCAGCTCAGATTAAGATTAAATATTTAAGAGTCGATTGGTTTATTTCGTAGGTAGTTTGGGTCGACTGCTTTTCCTGGATTGTTCTCTTCAGAGTTTAATGCACACTTTAATATTTTATTTTAATGACATTTCCACTTCTGTTTTTATACAGTATTTCTCAGTAACTTTACAGAAAAATATCACTTTTTAAATATGACATAATAAAAAGATCACAGAACTTCCAGTACATTTTCCTTTTTTTTACAGACGAGAGGAAATATATGATTGCAGAATTGCAATATTTGGCCTTTTAAAAAAATGTATAAAGTGTTTAATGTGTTATTATTTATTTACTTTGGTTTGGGCTTCGCAGGTTTCTGAAGAGCGAAGCTCCTAATAAACCCTGATCACAGCTGTTCAACAGGACAAATGTTTTTGCAGCACTTTCTCTAATGATCTCCTGCTGTTACAGATAAACAGATGCTGTAAAGCAGAAGAGGCTGAAGATCATGAACCAAAACTCAACCCTGTAACACAGAAATCACACTTACAGCTTTACTGTATATAAAATACACTTTACTGGAAAAGTGCATTATTAATACCTTTTATATACTTAACTAACACTCAACTAAATGCTTATTAAATACAAATGAATTCTTATTCTTCTTTATTCCTGTAAATAACTTTTACCCTAAACTTAATCTTTAAGAGTTAAATTTCAGTCACAAAATAATGTTATTTAAGTTTAGGGTTGTAGAATTAGAGGATCAGATTACACTGAGAATATTTTGCAATCAGCTGAAAACTCTGAATTAATGAATTAAAAACTCTGAATGAATTAATGAAGCGATGCTGAAGAGTCTGATTCACTGGGAGAAACTGAATAAGGGGTAAAAACTTATATTTCAAATCAGATCATGTTTGTGATCAGAAGTAAAAAAAAGGATATATGTCTATTAAACAAGACTCATGAGGACAGTTTAAACTAAAGTTTACTCTCCATTTTTACATCATAAAAGTACATCCAGGAACTTCACTAATAACAGTGAAGCTGAAAAGAAGACGACGTCAGGAAGAAACACGAGACACTAAAACACACAACAGCTTTTACTGAGAATCCAAACCCCTAGAGTTTAATAATGAAACTGTCGAGCAACATCCAAACAACTCCTACAAATACCATCATATCTCCTCTACAACCGGCAAAGAAGGATAATGTTGGATAAATGTTGGATGAATGTTGGATGAATGTTGGATGAATGTTGGATGAATGTTAATTGAATGTTGAATGAATGTTAAATGAATGTTGAATGAATGTTGGATGAATGTTGGATGAATGTTGAATGAATGTTGGATGACTTGGATGAATGTTGAATGAATGTTGAATGAATGTTGGATGAATGTTGAATGAATGTTGGATGAATGTTAAATGAATGTTGAATGAATGTTGGATGAATGTTGAATGAATGTTGGATGAATGTTGGATGAATGTTAAATGAATGTTGAATGAATGTTGAATGAATGTTGGATGACTTGGATGAATGTTGAATGAATGTTGAATGAATGTTGAATGAATGTTGAATGAATGTTGGATGAATGTTAAATGAATGTTGAATGAATGTTGGATGAATATTGAATGAATGTTGGATGAATGTTGGATGAATGTTAAATGAATGTTGAATGAATGTTGGAGGAATGTTGAATGAATGTTGGATGAATGTTGGATGAATGTTGAATGAATGTTGAATGAATGTTGGATGAATGTTGAATGAATGTTGAATGAATGTTGGATGAATGTTGAATGAATGTTGGATGAATGTTGAATGAATGTTGGATGAATGTTGGATGAATGTTGGATGAATGTTGAATGAATGTTGAATGAATGTTGGATGAATGTTGAATGAATGTTGGATGAATGTTGGATGAATGTTAAATGAATGTTAAGTAAATATTTAAACTAGCTGCACTCCAGTAGGAAGATGGGATTTACTTTTGTGGGAAATATAAATTATTTTATCCATTTTTATCACTGTTGTAGTAATCACTACTGTTAATAACATTACTGATACTGCTGTTACTATTTTGGTGCACTAGTAGTGCTATATTTGATCACACTTATCATTTGAAGTCCCGCGGTGTAGAGTAACGTAAAGCTCCAGTGCTGCAGATCTCAGGTATAAACCTACTCAGTGCCCACTTCCTGTTAGTGAGACAGCTGTCTTCCTGTTTTTCTGTGGTGAGACCTCGGTGCTGAGCGTCACTTTTTCTGCTTGAACTCCTACTATAGAAAAAAGGGGGGGGGGGGGGTAGATGTGTATAATAGCTTTGAAGGTGATGTTCTTGATCAAAACAATAAATTCAGAACTAATGTTCTATTGTTGTATTGTTGTAATATTGTTTTGTTGTATTGCTGTAATGTAATGTTGTATCTCTGGTTCTGAGCTCTGTATTGGTGTTTATTTGAGGGCGGCTGTGTTTAGGGGGCGTGTCCGGCTCCAGCCTATAGATAGCCGGTGTTTAATCAGCGCTTCTGTGGAACGGAACCACGTCTCAACTCACACCTTAAATCTGTCAGTTACAGTGAAGCTCAGTCTGATATAAATACACACCCCACCCAGAAACACCATTACACTACATATAAATAAAAACTGAATATAAAGTTTATAGACCCAAATTCTCCTCACAACAGAAAATAAAACACAAATTAGATGTTTAAGGTGAGATTTTACCATTTCTTGAAGAACATTAACTTGTTAAGATTTTCACAGGATGGTGAAGGACGGTGGAGGAGGAACGTTTTTCTGGATCTGAACGTCTTAATAAAATAAAGGGTTTAAATGCTTATTTTTCAGATCATATTTCACAAGAATTTCAGACCATCTGTTTCTAAACTTAAGTGCAGTAAATCCTGAAATAAGATCATGATTTAAATCACACAAACTTTATCTTACAGTGGTTAAAATATAAATTCAGTTGTGGAACGCTGAGTTTCTGACCCAAAGTGTATTAAAATGTTGTTTTGGGATTCAGAAACATACAGTTAATAAATAAAGAGTGTAACTGAGAGTTTTAAAAAGAGGAATGGATAAATTTTCTTCATTAACTGCTTGTAATTAAAAGGTGAAAGAGTTTCTGAAACAAAGAACAGCATCACTTTTCACACAGTTAGAATAAAACGTATATTTAAGAAATAACATCATTCAGTTTTCAAAATGTTACTTAATGTAGAAATTCAGGCACTTTTACTCTGTAGATCCTAAATAGAGTAAATGTTTCTCTGCAGATCCAGAAATTCAGTTGATAAATTTGTTGTTTCTTGTTTTTTCTGTGCAGAAGTTCAACTTTACTGGAGATCAGGTTTCCCTCACCTCACTTCCTCTCACCTCATCATTAAATAATCATACATATATAGTGTGTAGTGTGTGTGTGTGTGTGTGTGTGTTAGTGTGTGTAAATGGTTTAGTGTGGGCTGCTGTTGCAGTAATCAGTGGGCCGTATCTCAGCAGTGTGTAGAGAGTGTGAGTAAGTGTGTAGTGTGTGTGTGTGTGTGTGTGTGTGTATAGAAGATCAGCAGAAGATCTCTGGTCTGATCTCTGGTCTGATCTCTGATCTGATCTCTGGTTCTGATGTCTGGTCTGATCTCTGATCTGATCTCTGGTTCTGATGTCTGGTCTGATCTCTGGTTCTGATGTCTGGTTCTGATCTCTGGTTCTGATCTCTGGTTCTGATCTCTGGTTCTGAACTCTGGTTCTGATGTCTGGTCTGATCTCTGGTTCTGATGTCTGGTCTGATCTCTGGTCTGATCTCTGGTTCTGATCTCTGGTTCTGATCTCTGGTTCTGATGTCTGGTCTGATCTCTGGTTCTGATGTCTGGTCTGATCTCTGGTTCTGATGTCTGGTCTGATCTCTGGTCTGATCTCTGGTTCTGATCTCTGGTTCTGATCTCTGGTTCTGATGTCTGGTCTGATCTCTGGTTCTGATCTCTGGTCTGATCTCTGGTTCTGATCTCTGGTCTGATCTCTGGTCTGCTCTCTGGTCTGATCTCTGATCTGATCTTAGGTCTGTTCTCTGGTCTGATCTCTGGTTCTGATCTCTGGTTCTGATCTCTGGTTTGATCTCTGGTTTGATCTCTGGTTTGATCTCTGATCTGATCTTAGGTATGTTCTCTGGTCTGTTCTCTGGTTTTGATCTCTGGTTCTGATCTCTGGTTCTGATCTCTGGTTTGATCTCTGGTTTGATCTCTGGTCTAATCTCTGGTCTGATCTCAGGTCTGATGTCAGGTCTGATCTCAGATCTGATCCCTGAGTTTAGAGGAACCTCGGGTATACAGATCTCTGATGAAGATTATCAGATTATCAGGAGTGTCAGGCACTGAGCTGCAGTGACATCTGTTGGCCTGGTGAAGTGTTACTGACAATCAACCGGGATACCATAGCAGCCACTCTGTAACAACATGGAAACCGCATGGCAAACACCCAGCACCTAAACCACCTAAGAATTGTCTAAACTGAGTATTTGTGTTTCTATTATCTATTATTATTATTATTATTATTTTAATAATACTTTACTTATTTGTAATGTAAAATAAACCACTCAAAATAAATAAATAAACACATCACCATCACAGTATAACTCAGTTAAACTCAGGGTTTCTTCCCACTGATTATTCACTACTGTTGTGATTGGCTTGTGACCTCATCACTACAGAAAGCTCAGCTTCTGCTCCACGACTCCAGGAAGCTTCTCTTCAGGATCAGATGAAGCTGAAAGATCAGAAATCTGGAAGCTGAGGATCAGAATCAGCGGCTGAATTCAGGAACTGGATCAGATTTTGATGTTTTGAATAATTTTTTAAGTATAAACAGGAGTTCAGATGATTTTAGTTTTTGTTTTTATGTATTTTGCTCTCATTTATTTACACTGTTTACATCAATAAAGATGTTAAACCTGTATTTTTAATTCCTCCAGATCTGATATGTGATTTAAGTGTTTCCTTCATTTTTTAGAGCAGTGGATTTAAATTCATGTTTGGTATTATTTAGTGCACTTTAACCTGTAAATAACTTAAAAGGGTTAAATATTTAGTTCTGGATTCTGGGTTTGTAAAATGGGTTGAATCAGTTGAATAAAAAGATTCCTGGTTTCTCCAGGAGCAGCACAAACAGAACTGTGTGATTAATCAGGATTATTTTATTTTATTTTTTCCTTGTTTTTTAGTTGTTAAAAAAACTATTGTATTAATCAGTAGTGTGGTGTGAACACTGACTATTTCATTTTATTTATTCTATATTTTATTTTAATATCTCAGGGTAGTTTAGGGTAGGTTAGAGCAGCACACTGATAGAAAGAGGAGGTGGTGGACGGTGAGAGGAGGTCTGTGGATTGATGGCTCTGTTTTGTTGAACATTTCGGGAGTAAAAGTGTAAAAAAGCTGCTGCTCCAGCAGAAGAGGGGGAGCGATCCCCCGTCCCACCCCAGAAGAGTGTGTCCGGGACTCAGGGGGGGCCGAGAGGAACTGCTCTGCTTTTCCCTGAAATCCGTGAGGAATTTCTGCAGCTTCTGAGAAACAGTGAAAAGAGTAACTGAAGAACTGAGACCTTCACCTTCATCACACACACTTTCACACACCGGCTTCATTCACACACTCCTCCTTTCATCTCACTCTTTCTCCTGCCGCCCAGCACCACACACCATCACAAACAAACCAAACTCAACTGCTTGAATATTTGCACCAGGAGTAAAGCAGCATAAAGTTATCCAAAAGCAGTGTGTAAGACTGGTGGAGGAGAACATGATGCTAAGATGCATGAAAAAAAACTGTGATTAAAAACCAGGATTATTCCACCAAATATTGATTATTTCTGAACTCTTAAAACTTTATGAATATGAACGTGTTTTCTTTGTATTATTTGAGGTCTGAAAGCTCTGCATCTTTTTTGTTATTTCAGTCATTTCTCATTTTCTGTAAATAAATGCTCTAAATGAGAATATTTTTATTTGTAATTTGGGAGAAATGTTGTCTGTAGTTTATAGAATAAAACAACAATGTTCATTTTACTCAAACATAAACCTATAAATAGCAAAATCAGAGAAACTGATTCAGAAACAGTGCTCTTTAAACCTTGAAAACCTTCATTTTTTATAGAGCTGTATGCACCAGCATGGTTTTGGTGACTAAGGAAAATGTTTGTTTAGTAATTTACATAAAACCATCCTGTGTTTCGACACCAGCACTTCTCAGACTTTTCTAGTTTCTGAGGTGATTCTGTTTCTCTGAGATTTTTTAATCAGGCACCGATTTATAAGATGATATAAATTATATATAAAAGAGATGTTACCCAGGTTTTTGTTTGTGGCCCCTCAGTCTAAACCACACACTAAAACATCTCATATCTGCAGCTAATTATCTTGTGTTCTCATGAAATATCTGTATGAGGACACGCCCACTGCACTGCAGGTCTGCAGAATAAATGTTCAGTTTAAATTACAAAGAGCAGCAAATCAAATCTCAGGTCAGAGCCACATATCTGTAGGTTTAAAGGGTGGGGCTAGAAGGGCGTGGCCTATCTGCTATAGGCTGGAACTGTTTGTAGTCTGGATGATGGGGTAATTTATGCAGATTAAAAAAAAAAACATGCTGGTTTTGTGAAAATCTCAAAAGCAACAAATCATGGACTATTCAGGAACTCCTTATATGGGCGTTATTTCCTCTTGGCTCTGCTGTAAAAACTCGTATTCAGTGTTTAGTTTTTAACGCTTTTCTCTCTGCATTTATCAGTAAAATCTCCTCTAACTGCAGCGCCGTCCCTCAAACACTAATCCAGCAGTTCCTGCCTCTCCTTCAGTAAACAGCTTTTACCTCCATTAACTGCTCTGAGTCATAAGGGCTGCTGTTACAGGAGCTTTCAGTACAGCACTGCTCTACCTGCTGCTGTACCTGCTGCTCTACCGGCTCCTCTACCTGCTGCTCTACCTGCCAGTTCTGTCCTGTGAGCAGGTGACCACATGCACCTGAAATACCATGTCACCTTCATCTCACAGAGAGAGAGAGAGAGAGAGAGCGAGAGAGAGAGAGAGAGCGAGAGAGAGAGAGAGAGAGAGCGAGGGAGTGAGAGAGGTATAGAGAGACGTCTTTCATCAGTTCTTTCCTGACTGTTAGAGTTGGGTAATTCAGGATTTCACAATGTTCTGCTCTTTATCTTGTGGGAAAAGCGTTTAGTGTCTCTGGATTTAGTTTAACCCTTTCCTGCCTCAGGTTCCTCCCTGAGAGATTTAAACCTGTACAGGTATATTTAGTGATTCCAGTAGAGACGTTTACATTAACTGGACTGAAACTACAATAATCTTATATATTTTATAGTATATATGAGGAAACACTTTTAATATGATGTTTTTTATACATTCTGTTACTAAAACATCTCTGATGTCTCTGAAGTTGGTATCTGGGTTTTCTGGGCAGCAAGATCTTCCAGCAGACGTTCAGATGTTCAGAAACACAAACCAAACCATCCTAATGGAGAGAGAGAGAGAGAGAGAGAGAGAGAGAGAGGAGTGCTAAAACATTACAGTAATTTTAAAAACATTTACAGGAAATAGTAAAAGTTACTGCCATACCACAACACTGAATCACACATTCCTCCTCTCCCACCATCTCTCTGTCTCTCACTCACTCTCTCACTCTCTCTCTCTCTCACTTTATCTCTCTCTCTCTCTCTCACTCTATCTCTTTCTCTCTCTCTCACTTTATCTCTCTCACTCTCTCTCTCTCTCTCTCTCTCTCTCACTCTATCTCTCTCTCTCACTCTCTCTCTCCCTCCTTTCATCAGTCATTATTTCATGTTTACACAGGGTCGAAACCAGTCAATCTTCAGAAATCTGCCCCCCCCCACACTCACACACACACACTCTCACACACACACACGGCTTATCTAAACCACAAAGAAACTTGTTGGTGTGTCATTCATTTCTACTCACTTAATCATTCATTCATTCTGTTCAGATTCACAGTTTAAAGTTCTCGTGCTGCTGCTTTTCCAGGTTCTCCTCCAGAACAACGATTACCAGATTAACTCTGGGAAAAAACGGGTTTTTAACTTCTAACAATGGGATGATAGATAGATTAATCTTTTTGTGATACAGAGCAGATTTTAAACCCACACAGAGAACTTCAGCCAAACAAAAACAGCCCACTTTATAATAAACGCCTATAATAACTGTGTAATTACACATCATGTAATAACAGTGTGACTACTAATTAAGTACATATTGTTACAGATTATTTACAGTTATACAGGTTATGTAATTGCACTAGGGCAGACTGTGTGTGAATTTCACATAATTTCACGCTCACCACGTGAACGAATGAAACACTTATTTATTCTGTTCTGGGAGAAGGGTACTCACTTTAAAGAGGCCGCCAGCCAATCAGACGCTTTCAGTGGTCTGATATGTAATCTGTAGACTATCGCTCTGCGCTGCCCAGAATAGCTTTACTACGAAGAGCCGATATGCAGCAGATATGCAGCCCGGTCCACGTGTGAGTCTGAGAACCTTTCCCAACACCAGCGAGCTTCACTACCAGAGAAATCAAATAACTCAGACAAATAGGTTATATATACTTTTATTTACTTATATAATATAATATAATACTTTCTAATAGAGAATAATGTGTCTGACCAGATTTAAGTGGGTGTTTATATTTTATACTTTTATATTTTAAACCAGCAATTTTTCATGTCAAGACAATTTCTACCATCTTGTTCTTTAAAGTTTTGACTGATGGGAGTTTTGAGGGAATTTTAATTCAGGATCACATGTGCAGTTTGAACAGTGGATCATGCTGACCGCACCGCTCTGACCCGCAGAGCTCTGATAATGATTGATCCGCTGGTATCAGTCTGTAAACTCTGCGCTCTGAAGCTGGAGATCAGTTTCACTGTACGATTTGTCTTCGGGTCCTGTTACCAGTTTCCGCTCTGGTGTGGAGAATCACTCTGTCCGGGGGTGTGGGGGGTGGGTGGGGGTGGGTTGTATTGGGGGTGGGGGTGGGTTGTATTGGGGGTGGGGGGGTCATGTTGTCATAAGAACAGCTGCCTGTAGCAGTGAATGGACCAATGGCGTGACTCGACGTGAGGATGACGAGGCAAAGCTGTGATTCAGTTTTAGAGGATCAGATCAGAGAATCCGGCTCTGAGTAAAGTAATAAACTCGTCACCATCAGACTGGAAACAGCTGATCTCAGATCATCTTTAATGTAACTTTTACTGCACTGTTCATTTCCCTTTAACACAGATTCTGATTTTCAGTAGACTGATGGTGGAGTGTGAGATAGCAATGAGCATCATGCCGTGCCTCACGCAGTGTGTAAAATAGTGCCCAAAATGTTCCTTCAGATCCTCCATTTATTTGTAAAAACATTGTATTGCTGTAAACAATATATTGATCTGACATTTACAGGAGTGAAATTATAACACAATATAAATATAATAACAATATACAAACACTTAAACAGTATCACTGGTACAATATTGTGTGTGTGTGTGTGTGTGTGTGTGTGTGAGATGCACACGTTGCAAACCCAGTGGGAGTCTGAGGATTCTGACTAACAGTGCTTCCTGGTAATGAACACCCAGCCTGGAACACTCAGAACACACACACACACACACACACACACACACACACACACACACACACACACTCTACACACACACACACTCCACACTCTACATACACACACACACACTCCACACACACATACACACTGTAAACACACTCTTCACACACTCACTCTGGAGGGAAGGCTGGATTTCTCTCCCTGAAGAACTTTCACTCATTTCCCGCTGAAACAGAAACACACAGCTAGATTAGTGTTTACATACAAACTATACTATACTTTACTTTACTACACTATACTACACTATACTACACTATACTACAGTGCAGTACAGTTATTGGTGTAAAGGAGGGGAATCACAGTAACAGAGTTTAAGTAACTGAATGAGAGTAAAGTCTATGTTAAGCACAGGTCTGGAATCCTCACGTGCTCAGTGCTGAGAAAGGGGCGGAGTTCTGACAGACCAGCCAGTGAAAAGGGAGGAGCCAAGAAAAGGCAAATGAAGGGGTTCTAATATCTCTCAGCTTTTCCAGGGAACCGTAAAACTGGATCTTCTTCTGCTGTTTAGTGGAAATTCAGTGTTCAGGAATCCCTGCTCTCAGAACAGCTTCAGCGTGAGCTCCGCCCCCTGCAGCTGATTGGTTCTCTCCTGCGACCCGAACTGAAATACAGCTCCCCCGGGGCAGGAAATCCCGACCCTCACACTGCAGAACCCAGCCGGAGCTCAGCTGCTGGAGATCACACTGCTCACACTCAGACACGAGCGTTCACCAGGAGAGTGCTCTTCATAAAAACACAGACCAATAAAATAAACACACACATCACCCTGAGCTTAGCTTAGCTCACACTGTCTTCATTCAGCTCATTCAAATCACACTGTTCAGAAATGAAAGCGTTTAAAGAGTTCAACAAAAATATTATTTAAAATGTTTATTAATAATTACAAAATTTTTTCTAAAAATCCTCCTCAGTTCAGAAGCTCTAAAGTCCCTGAACTAATGATCTAAAGCTGCATAATCTAATCCCTCATTAATCCATCATCAGAATTCATCCTTCTGTCTTTAAATAAACACTACTGACCCAGTGCCGTCTCTCTCTCTCTCTCTCCCTCTCTGTCTCTCTCTCTGTATCTCTCTCTCTCTCTCTCTCTCTCTCTCTCTCTCTCTCTCTCTCTCTCTGTCTCTCTCTCTGTATCTCTCTCTCTCTCTCTCCCTCTCTGTCTCTCTCTCTGTATCTCTCTCTCTCTCTCTCTCTCTCTCTCTCTCTCTCTCTGTCTCTCTCTCTGTATCTCTCTCTCTCTCTCTCCCTCTCTGTCTCTCTCTCTGTATCTCTCTGTATCTCTCTCTCTCTCTTTTTCTGTGAAGAATGCAGTTCTGGCACTGTGCCAGTCCTCAGGCTGCTGGCGGGAAACCCCTCCCTCTGTCAGAAGCACGAAGCGCCTCGCCCGCTGTGATTGGCTCTCAGCTTCCCGCGCTTTTCCTACCTCACACACACACACACACACACACACACCGCTGAGCTCAGAACAAAAGGTCAACGAGTCTCACACACACTGTACACACACTTTCTCTCACACACTTGTATTCCTGTCTTTGTGGGCCAGTTCTTCTCCTTTCTGTAGTTAAATAAACACTATTTTATTCCCTTTCCACTCGGTAAATTTCTCCCTGAAACAATAGTGTAATAGTGCAGTAATGTTGCAGTAGTGTAAAGTAGTGTACAGTAGTGTAAAGTAGTGTACAGTAGTGTACTATAGTATACAGTAGTGGACAGTAGTGGACAGTAGTGTACTATAGTATACAGTAGTGTACAGTAGTGTACTATAGTATACAGTAGTGTACAGTAGTGTATAGTAGTGTAGAGGAGTATAGAGTAGTGTACAGTAGTGTAAAGTATTGTACTATAGTATACAGTAGTGTACAGTAGTGTACAGTAGTGTAAAGTAGTGTACAGTAGTGTAGAGTTGTGTACAGTAGTGAACAGTAGTGTATAGTAGTGTAGAGGAGTATAGAGTAGTACAGAGTAGTGTACAGTTGTGTACAGTAGTGTACTATAGTATACAGTAGTGGACAGTAGTGTACAGTAGTGTACTATAGTATACAGTAGTGGACAGTAGTGTATAGTAGTGTACAGTAGTGAACAGTAGTGTACAGTAGTGTACAGTAGTGTATAGTAGTATAGAGTAGTGTACAGTAGTGTATAGTAGTGTACAGTAGTGTAAAGTAGTGTACAGTAGTGTAGAGGAGTATAGAGTAGTGTACAGTAGTGTACAGTAGTGTATAGTAGTGTATAGTAGTGTACAGTAGTGTACAGTAGTATAGAGTAGTGTACAGTAGTGTAGAGTAGTATAGAGTAGTATACAGTAGTGTATAGAAGTGTACAGTAGTGTACAGTAGTGTAGAGTAGTATAGAGTAGTGTACAGTAGTGTACAGTAGTGTAAAGTAGTGTATAGTAGTGTATAGTAGTGTACAGTAGTGTACAGTAGTATAGAGTAGTGTACAGTAGTGTATAGTAGTGTACAGTAGTGTAAAGTAGTGTATAGTAGTGTATAGTAGTGTACAGTAGTGTACAGTAGTATAGAGTAGTGTACAGTAGTGTAAAGTAGTGTATAGTAGTATAGAGGAGTATAGAGTAGTGTACAGTAGTGTAAAGTAGTGTATAGTAGTGTATAGTAGTGTACAGTAGTGTACAGTAGTATAGAGTAGTGTACAGTAGTGTACAGTAGTGTAAAGTAGTGTATAGTAGTGTACAGTAGTGTATAGTAGTGTACAGTAGTATAGAGTAGTGTACAGTAGTGTACAGTAGTGTATAGTAGTGTAGAGGAGTATAGAGTAGTGTACAGTAGTGTAAAGTAGTGTATAGTAGTGTACAGTAGTGTATAGTAGTGTACAGTAGTATAGAGTAGTGTACAGTAGTGTACAGTAGTGTATAGTAGTGTAGAGGAGTATAGAGTAGTGTACAGTAGTGTATAGTAGTGTAGAGGAGTATAGAGTAGTGTACAGTAGTGTAAAGTAGTGTACTATAGTATACAGTAGTGTACAGTAGTGTACAGTAGTGTAAAGTAGTGTACAGTAGTGTAGAGTTGTGTACAGTAGTGAACAGTAGTGTATAGTAGTGTACAGGGGAGGGAGATGGAAAGAGATGGAGGGAGATGGAGAGAGATGGAGGGAGATGGAGGAAGATGGAGGGAGATGGAGGGAGATGGAGGGAGATGGAGAGAGATGGAGAGAGATGGAGAGAGATGGAGGGAGATGGAGGGAGATGGAGGGAGATGGAGGGAGATGGAGGGATGAGTTCAGTGGAACACAGCCTCACTAAAGCTGGTGTTTCCAGTTTAAGGCTCTTCTAATGTTGATCAGCAGTAGATTAATGATGTAAAGAGACTGAATTTAAGCCTCAGTATGTTTTTATTGATGCTGTTTAATATTCTGAAGTTTGGAGAAACATGAAAACTGCTGATTCTGATCTTCAGCTGTTTTATAAAGAAGAACGGAATAAAAATCTCTACAGTCTCCAGATGATCAAAGCTGGTGTTTATGTTTTTACATAAAACCAAACCAAAACACCTGCAGCTGAAACTGTAGAGAAATGAGGCTCTACTAAGTTTTGATGGGGGGCTGAAAACTTTAGAGATTTTTATTTGATTAAATTTTAAAACCATGTATAACTTTTTTTACTTAAAATCTCAATAAAATACATTTAAGTTTGTGATTGTAATTAAATAATCATTTTATTGTTAAATTTATTACTTATTATAGAAATCAGATCATATTTTATTAATTTAAATATTTACAGTAAGAGAGATTCTGAGTATCAGTGTTTTTCAGCCCTTTCTCTCTCTCTGTGTGATTCTATTCAACTTCCTGCAGCTCAGCTTTCCTCACGTGCAGTACACACACACACACACACACACACACACACACACACACACACACACACACACACACACACACACTCAGCACTGGCTCACAGCAATAACATGAACCAGTTACCATAGCTACTGTGGGGCCGGGAGGCGGGGCCAGCTGCAGTTTGGCGGGAAAACTACCTCACAGCACAGAAATGCTTTTGTTGTTTTTTGTTTTTTTTACTTTTTTCCTCCTGAAAAGCTTCAAACTGCCATCGCTCCCCCGGAACAAACCCAGCCAATCAGATCACTCGATTCTGAATACCCCGCCCCACCCCTCAGCAGTTCTGTGGAATTAGGCGAATCCGGGTTTGTGCTGCTGCGTAAACGACTGTTACAGGAGGTGATTATAGGAGGTTATAGCGGGAGGTGATGCTCGCGTTGCGTCACTCTGAAACTCTGAAACTCTGAGGTTCTAAAGTTCTGAGGTTCTGATTCGGTTGATTCTGGATTTTTCTGCTTTTCTTCTCTGGAAGAGGAAGAGCAGCTCAGCTCTGTAACTCTGAGCCAAAGTCCAACATCTGCTGCTCAGCTGAAGCTCAGAACCGTGAACTCGTTCACTTTAAAGAGCTTCTCTCTCAGATCATCACTAAATAAATCTGATCACTGTTACTCTCGTATCTCCTGTAGCTCGTCAGGTTCTGTCTGAATGTGTTTTCAGATATTTATCCAGGTTCCTCCTGAAGTGTAAACCGTAACAGTTACCCAGGCTAAAGTACAGCTTCCAAACATGGTGGAGGTAGTTTCACAGACCATTATTGTAACCAGGACCTCTAAAGTAAACAATAACAGAGCAGTGCAGTCAGAGTGTGGAGCCACATGGGTTTCAAAAGAAACACAAGATAATAATAATAACAATAATAACTATAATAATTAGTCATGTGATTGTTATGATATTATAGGTGGTATCAAGTGTTATGCCTGTTGTTTTTTTTATTTATTTTTAAACCAGTAAACTAAGGTGAGTCTGTAGGATCTACCTGAGCACAGGTGTTTTATCTGCTGTGTTTTTTTTACAGTTAGGAAGTTCAGCTTCCTCCTGTCTGATAATGATTTACAGCAGGTGTTTGGAGGTGGTGGGCGGGTCAATCTGACCGTATAACCGCACCTCTGCACTCCCAGATCCTTTCATGTTCTTATCCTTCCTTTAACACCTGAACTCCAGAACACCTGACCTCCAGAACACCTGAACTCCAGAACACCTGAACTCCAGAACACCTGACCTCCAGAAAACCAGACCTCCAGAACACCAGACCTCCAGAACACCTGAACTCCAGAACACCTGAACTCCAGAACACCTGAACTCCAGAACACCTGAACTCCTGACCTCCTAAACTCTCACCTGAAGCACAGATGAAACATGTAAATGAAAATAAAAATACAACCTCATTTTTGTGTCTTTTTAAAACATGCTTTAAAAAAATACTAAAAAAGTAAAGTTTTCAACTACTGTATAAATGATAATCTTTGTATTTTGGTTCTTATGAAACTAAATACTAAATACTGATATACTGAAACACTGAAATACTGAAAGCTAAATAAAAAGTGAAAGATGGTAAAGATGTTTGGTGCTTGTTGCTGTGAAGCTGTTTGATGACGGTTGTGGAAATAAATGAAATATATTATTTGAATGTTTATTTTGTGTCCGGAGTGAAACGTTTGTAATAATATTCCAGTAAAAATCCAGGAACTATATTGTTTATCAAAGCAACCACTTAGCAATACCGTATAAACACAGAGTAGCACTCAGACACTGTTTATCAGAACCAGAGAAAACCTGTAGAAACCAAAACACAACCAACAATCAACACAATTTAATTAACTCTTTAACTTCTCCTCAAGGATTCAAGGAGATTTTATTGTCATTCGCATCACATGTGGTACATGAGGTGGGACGAAATTGTGATCTCACGATCCAGTTTACACCCAAAGAGCTGTTATTAATAGATATATAGATAAAAAAGAATACAATAAAAGAAATAGAATATACAAAATAGACAGATAAATATCCATAGGTTTAGTAGAGCGCACATTTTAGTTGCTGTATTTTCTAGAAAGTTTTAAATCTGATTGCTCTGTTTTTTACTAATCGATCGGTCTCTGTGTCCCTCTGTGACGTTTACTCAGCCAGAAATATGAGAGGAACCTCAGGAGAACCGACTCACCAACCAATCAGATAATCAATATTCAATAATCAGATAAATCAGCAGCAGCAGATTTCTGACCCCTGAGTAACAAAACAGCCGAGTTAAGAACCGTGATCCAGCCTGACTCACTCTCACCCTCTCACCTCTCACCCTCACCCTCTCTCCTCTCACCCTCACCCTCTCACTCTCTCCTCTCACTCTCACTCTCTCCTCTCACTCTCACTCTCTCCTCTCACTCTCTCCTCTCACTCTCTCCTCTCACCCTCTCACTCTCACTCTCACCCTCTCACTCTCACCCTCACCCTCTCACCTCTCACTCTCTCCTCTCACTCTCTCCTCTCACTCTCTCCTCTCACCCTCACCCTCTCACCTCTCACTATCTCCTCTCACTCTCACCCTCTCACTCTCACCCTCACCCTCTCACCTCTCACTCTCTCCTCTCACTCTCTCCTCTCACTCTCTCCTCTCACCCTCACCCTCTCACCTCTCACTATCTCCTCTCACTCTCACCCTCTCACTCTCTCCTCTCACTCTCACCCTCTCTCCTCTCACCCTCACCCTCTCACCTCTCACTATCTCCTCTCACTCTCACCCTCTCACTCTCTCCTCTCACTCTCACCCTCTCTCCTCTCACTCTCACCCTCTCACTCTCTCCTCTCACTCTCACCCTCTCACCTCTCACCCTCACCCTCTCTCCTCTCACCCTCACCCTCTCACTCTCACCTCTCACTCTCACCCTCTCACTCTCTCCTCTCACTCTCACTCTCACCCTCTCACTCTCACCCGCTCACTCTCACCCGCTCACTCTCACCCGCTCACTCTCACCTCTCACTCTCACCCTCTCACTCTCACCCGCTCACTCTCACCCGCTCACTCTCTCCTCTCACTCTCTCCTCTCACCCTCTCACCTCTCACTCTCACCCTCTCACTCTCTCCTCTCACCCTCTCACCTCTCACTCTCACCCTCTCACTCTCTCCTCTCACCCTCTCACCCTCTCACTCTCACCCTCTCACTCTCTCCTCTCACCCTCTCACCTCTCACTCTCACCCTCTCACTCTCTCCTCTCACCCTCTCACCCTCTCACTCTCACCCTCTCACTCTCTCCTCTCACTCTCACCCTCTCACTCTCACCCGCTCACTCTCTCCTCTCACTCTCACTCTCTCCTCTCACTCTCACCCTCTCACTCTCACCCTCTCACTCTCTCCTCTCACCCTCTCACCCTCTCACTCTCACCCTCTCACTCTCTCCTCTCACTCTCACCCTCTCACTCTCACCCGCTCACTCTCTCCTCTCACTCTCACTCTCTCCTCTCACTCTCACCCTCTCACTCTCACCCGCTCACTCTCTCCTCTCACTCTCACCCGCTCACTCTCTCCTCTCACTCTCTCCTCTCACTCTCACCCGCTCACTCTCTTCTCTCACTCTCACCCTCTCACTCTCACACTCTCACCCTCTCTCCTCTCACTCTCACCCTCTCACTCTCTCCTCTCACTCTCACCCTCTCACCCGCTCACTCTCTCCTCTCACTCTCACCCGCTCACTCTCTCCTCTCACTCTCTCCTCTCACCCTCTCTCCTCTCACTCTCACCCTCTCACTCTCTCCTCTCACTCTCACCCTCTCACTCTCACCCTCTCACTCTCACCCGCTCACTCTCTCCTCTCACTCTCACTCTCTCCTCTCACTCTCACCCTCTCACTCTCACCCGCTCACTCTCTCCTCTCACTCTCACCCTCTCACTCTCTCCTCTCACTCTCACCCTCTCACTCTCACCCTCTCACTCTCACCCGCTCACTCTCTCCTCTCACTCTCACCCGCTCACTCTCTCCTCTCACTCTCACTCTCTCTCCCTCTCTCATCTCACTCTCTCCTCTCACTCTCACCCTCTCACTCTCACCCTCTCACTCTCACCCTCTCACCTCTCACTCTCACCCTCTCTCCTCTCACCCTCACCCTCTCACTCTCACCTCTCACCCTCTCTCCTCTCACTCTCACTCTCTCTCCCTCTCTCATCTCACTCTCTCCTCTCACATTCTCTCACTATCTCCTCTCACTCTCTCCTCTCACTCTCTCCCCTCGTGATGATGGTGATGATGATGGTGATGATGGTGATGATGATGATGATGGTGATGATGGTGATGATGATGGTGATGATGGTGATGATGATGGTGATGGTGATGATGATGGTGATGATGATGGTGATGATGATGGTGATGATGGTGATGATGATGGTGATGATGATGGTGATGATGATGATGATGGTGATGATGGTGATGATGATGGTGATGATGATGGTGATGATGGTGATGATGATGGTGATGATGATGGTGATGATGATGGTGATGATGATGGTGATGATGATGGTGATGATGGTGATGATGATGGTGATGATGATGGTGATGATGATGGTGATGATGATGGTGATGATGGTGATGAACTTGGGCTGGATCTGAAGCTCCTGCAGCTCATTCATCCAACCCCCCCCCAAACACACACACACTACACACACACACACACACACACACAATACTGGTCATCACTGAACCGTATGTTACACACCAGGGTTGCTGAGTGTGTGTGTGTGTGTTCTGTGGTTAAGGAAACTCTATGGAAGGGAGTCAGTAGACAAACAGCACAGGGATTAAAATACACTAAATCACTCTCTCTCACACACACACACACACACACACACACACACACACACACACACACACACACCCTCAGCAGGGTTGTTTTATTTATAAAGGGGTTTTAATGAGGGAACAGTGGTTAAATTCTCTTTAACCTGTTCAAATGTTACATTTAGAGAGACGATAAATAAAAACCATTTTATTATTCGTAATTACTTTTACTATTAATAATATTATCACCATTAATGCCACTAGAAGGAGGAGTGAGAGGAGGAGTGATAAGAGGGAGTGTGTTTTTAGTGGAGTGACTCGTTCCATTAAAGCTAATTATTCTCAGTGAGAGTTTTACAGTAACTCTAATTTTAGTAGTACATCTGCTATGTTCTTACTGGAGTGTGTGTGTGTGTGTGTGGTGGGGGGGTGGGGGGTGTGTGTGCAGGTGTGATGGATCACAGTATAAACCAATAGGGAGTGGGAATGGTATATGTTTATACTTCTCTACATCCAATCACAATCAGATTCACTCTATCTGGATGGAGAGATTTATCTGGATAGGGGTTTTATTGAACGATGAGAAGCCGGAATGAAAACCAGCTGAAATGAAATAGGAGTAACGAGACTGTTTTTATTAAAATGTAAGGAGGAGAAAGTTCAGATAATTAAGTGAAAATGTAAAATAATTACTGCAGTAAAGAATAGATAACCATTGTTACTTTACGTAGAAATGTTTAAGTACTTCATTATTTTACACCTCTGTTAACTGGAGTCTTTGTTCTTTTTAGTGTTTAACAGAACATTTAAACACTTTTTTTTATAAAAGATTAAATAACATTTAACTCTGCAGATCTTCCCTAAATGATAAAGAGAAGAGGATGAGCAGATCTGTGTCTCTGTCTCTGGGAGCAGGTCAGGGCTGAGCAGCAGTGCAGAGCGCCCCCCGGTGGTGGAGGTGATGTAATAGAGGTGCAATACTGAGGGATGTGGGTCAGATGAGATCACTAGTGTAAATCGCCTCGTCACCGTGAGCTGGACTCACTGTGGGGATCAGAGATCTGAGTCACTCCCTCAAATAAACACCAGACTCTCATCCAATCACACGCCTCTGACTCACACATTATATAACTTCATTTCAGTGATGAACTTCAGATTTAATGTTTTGTTTATAGAAGCTGGAAAACATGTTTCAGTGAATTTCAGGACTGAATTTCTTATTCCTACAGAATTTCCTCCCAAATCCTAAAACACTTCAGTACAGGAGAAATATAATAATATAATAAAGCTTAAACTGGGAAACAGCAGAAATACACAGAGCGAAGAGTTTGAAGGGTCCGTGAGTAACAGGACTGAGAGTAACTGGAATGATCGTAACAGGAATGAGTACAGTAACAGGGAGAGTATACGGGGCCGAGAGTGTAGAGGGCCGAGAGTGTAGAGGGCCGAGAGTAACAGGGCTGAGAGTATACGGGGCCAAGAGTATAGAGGGCCGAGAGTAACAGTACTGAGAGTAACAGGGCCGAGAGTAACAGGGCTGAGAGTAACAGGAATGAGAGTATAATACAGGGCAGAGAGTAACAGGACTGAGAGTAACAGGACTGAGAGTAACAGGGCCGAGAGTACAGTTACAGTACTGGGAGTAGAAGAGCTGAGAGGTAAACGATGTTGAGTATAGCTGTGGTGAGTATTTAGTATAGTGTTCTTGTGCAGAAATAAAGACATCAGTAACTCGATTTTTGAACACTGGTTTATTTTCCAAACCCACATTTCAGTTTAAGGCATCGACTAAACAGACAGAGAGAAACAGCAACAACATCACGAGCTCCTCTCTCCCAAACACCAGAGATAAACCGCAGAGCTTCTGAACCGCGAGCGCAGCGACACTCCAGCTCCGACTGCAGAGACTAAACTGCTCAACACCAGTTCTGATTCCTGCTAAAGTCTATATAAAGAGTTTTAAACCGTTATTAACGTTTTTCCACCAATATGAAGAGAATTTGACCAGCAAAGACCCAATCGGTTCTTCTGAGTGGTGATGTTTCTACAGATGCAACTGAAATAACTCAATAAATCACTGCAATTTTAGTTCATTAGCAAAATATACACATTTTCAGCAGTTTGCAATTAACTAATTAAATAAGAGGATATTTAAACAGCTCAAAAGTACTAATAAAACAAATGAAAAATAAAACTGGGTGAAAAACTTTTACTGTAATATTATTCAATTTTTTCCAGTTAATATAAGAAGAAGAAGAAAATGGCTTTTCATGTATTTTCTCAATTTTCTTGTTTCATTTCACAACTTTCTTGGTTTTCTGATTTTTCCATTTTTTTATTATACCATCAGATTTTTGTCAGAAGATCCAAAAATTGAAATATTAGAAAATTGAGAAAAGATTTATACTTTTATTTAGCCTGAAATGTTTACTGTGAATCAATTTCTTTATTTTACACCCAGAGACCTGAACTGTCTCTGCAATCTCAGAATTATTTATCCCTTAAATAGAATCGTTAATAACTACATATATGTGAATCTGCTGACGATTTAAGGGGCTTTTTATTTGTAAATGGAGATAAATGAGTTTATTGACGGATGTTTGACTGCAGGTTAGAAATAATGAAATAAGGCAAAAAATGGACTTAAAAATTACAGAAGAGAAAACAAACAAGGAACTGAGAGAAAATCAGAGCAAAGACGGGATGATTTAGTTGGAAGAATCAATCTCAAATTCAGATTTAAAGAAACTGGACTGAAGGAGTCGGACGGGTCAGATAGAGGTTCTGATCTGTTCTGATCTGAAACAGCAGGAGATTTTGGGTTTGATGGATCAGCGGTTGGTCTGGAGGATCAGACTGAAGCAGGAGGTGAAGCTCTGGAACCGTAAGAACTTTATAACTGAAGGGAAGATTAACTCAACCCTGAAAGAATCATGAAATCCTAAGATAAATATCACGACTTCTGAGATGAAGCTGAAGCATAACTGGACCTTCCAGCAGGACAGTGACCCCAAACAAAGCCTACAGAGGTTTTAGAAGAAGTCCTGGAAGATTCTGTAATAAAGTTGTTCTGGGCTGTAAGTGGGGAATTCTAATCAATAGAGATGAATTCCATCGACTGTAAGTGAACACAAACCAAAGCCCTTACTAACAGAAACAGCATTTTAAGGTGAAGTTCAAGCAAAAAGGGTTTGTTTAGTGCAGAAAATGGCTCCCAACGGCAGTTAAATATTTTTGGTGGTGTAAAAAATATTAAAATAGTTTCTACATAAAATTTACTCCAGCATTTTAACCATCTAACAAATCAATTAAGTACCCAAATGGTCCTAAAAATTAATTTCGTCAAATGCTTTTATTTTTCTAAGAGTGCAGAGATCTAAATCCTCCTAAATAACGTCTGAATTAACTGTTAGTTTTGGGTGATAAATCTACACTTTTATATACTGATCCACTGGGATATTGCTTTTCAATTTTAGATACATATAGAAAGACATTTTTATATATAAAAATATATGAATATATGATTCTGATCATGAGTTTGGGAGACCAGTTTTAAGTTTTAAACAGTGAGTGTTTTTTATATAAATACTATTCAGACACACCAGACCTGCAAATCTCTCTTCTAATGATAAACTTTAGTGAATTTACTACACCTGTTTTCTCTAGAGCCGCACTAATAGTTTTATATGATCATTTAATCACACTGTATTTATTTAACTTTATATTCATTATTCAGCAGCTCAGCCCAGTCTGGACTCGGACTTTATAAATGAGGCACAGCCAATCAGAACAGAGCACAATTACATATAATTGATCTTAAAGGCACAGTGACAGAAAGAGGTGGAAAACCAGAGGTGTGGAAATTAACCCTGAATAATTTTGATATTTAAACAAACATGAGGATCATATGGAAATTAACTAATGCAAA
This sequence comes from Astyanax mexicanus, assembly GCF_023375975.1. NCBI lineage: Eukaryota > Metazoa > Chordata > Actinopteri > Characiformes > Acestrorhamphidae > Astyanax > Astyanax mexicanus. The sequence goes on along the minus strand of NC_064412.1, from coordinate 58,159,266 downwards.
AATAAAAACAAAATAATAAACAAAACAAATAATTATAAAATAAAACAGTAAAGAGTTTCTTCGCCTTCAACCTTCAGGAGAAAAAATGATCTCAAATTCATTTTAATTTCACTCCTTTTACCAGAAAAATCCTCGAAGGAACTCAAAGGAACCTCAACCTTCAGCTCGATCAGAGGAAACAGAACAGACTGAAACTTCACTCTCATCCAGAGATAAACACATTATCTTTGGGATTCCACAGACCTGGAAAATCTCTGGATTATTATCTGGCTGATCTGAGGTTTATCTTCTCTAATATTTTTACAGGTTTGGATAAAGAGAAGCTGAAGGCCTTTTAGAGAAGTTTAACTCCTGCTGAACTGAACTAAAATACACCACATTACAGCTTCACTACACGTCCAGGAGATACCAGAGTTTCTACTGAAACAGACGCTGGAACATCGACTGCACTGTAAAATGATTTGATTGTATTCAGCCTGAGAGCGTGAGGGATCATCAGTGAGGTCAGGTACTGATTCTGGATCAGTTCTGCCTCTCTAAAGGCCAGTTTATACTCTGCAGTTTATATACAGAGTTTAAACTGCGGAAGTGGGAATTGTTCTGTTTTCTTCAGCTGATCCAGAGCCTCCCATTGGTCAATACCAGAACTTTATTCTGGAGATTATATGGTTAATGTCTGAATCAGCGATGAGTCCACCTTAAACACACAATTATAAGATCTGTTTAAACACGGTTGGACGTGTAGAGAAACTGCAGAGGCTGTCGGTGTGTAACGGAGCGACAGGGGAAGAGTGGATTTAGAAATGAATCAGAATAAAAGAAATAAGAGCAGCAGAAAATTACTGGAGCTCAAATAATCTGCCTTTAAATGTAATGAATAATTTAAAGAAAAAACAAATTAAAAACTCACTTTCAGAGCAATAAAATTCAAATCATTAAAACGAATGAACAGCTTCTACTTTCATCAAACAAAATCAACAGTGAACTGCAAACAATGAAGGAACTTTATTCCTGACCAAACAAACTTCATCCAAACGAGTTTTAATATCCGAGGAAAAGAAAGAAATACTGCTGATCTTTAGAAGCTGTGGATCTGTTCAGTGTTTGAGATAAACTCATTCAGAGCTGTTTTTGTGTGAAATTTTGCTTCACTGTAGAGAAACGTTCTGGTTTAGGTTGAATTTCTTTTCAGGGTGGAGAACAGAACAGAGCGTTTAATAACTTCCCAAACCAAACATTTAATTTAACTTAAAAAAGAGTTTTATAAGGAAAAGCTAATGATGCCAAATCACAATTAATCCGTGCACAAAGCCCTGCAGAGACTTCTCTCTCCATCTTAACTTTTAATTTTTAAAAACAGGTTTTAGACCCAAAAATCTCAGTCATCAGGCTGTAAATTCACAAACATGTGGTGCAATAATAACTTAATAATGGTGTAATACGTGTGAGGGAGCTTTTAGAGGTTCTATTCATCACCACAGTGAAAAAAACTCACTAAACCCACTCTGAATGTCTCTGATCACAATCCTAAATCATATAATTATGTAGGCATTTACAGTATTTAATAGTATTTCTAATATTTCTTTCTTATAATTCTCAGGTTTTATTAGACGATGCTCTCGGGTCTGAAAGCTCCTGACCGGCATTAGCTTTCTTTAAAGTGGGAAATTAAATCAATCAGAACAAGAAAAGAACCAAAAGTGACTTTCCTCTGCAGCCAGATCTCAAAGAAATGCATTAAAACAGAAGAAATAAAAGTCTAAAAAATATAAGAATTGAGGACTGTGGACAAAAGAGATAAAAAAAAATAAAATATAAACATTAAAGCATAAAATTTTAAAGCGGGACAAAACATTAACGGTACACAATATATCATTTCTAAACATTAAAAAAAACTACAGCTTTGGGGGAAAAAAAACACAAACTTCTGATTTCACAACAGCTGAAAACCACGAGTCGAGCCCCAGACCTGCTGCTCTTCACCACAGTTAAAGCTTAAAGGCCACTTTAGAGAGCTCAGCAATGTGATGATTGTAATGGAAAACAGGAATGTGATTAAATTACAGCTCCTGATAAATCTCACTCTCGTCTCTGTGTAAATCTGGAGCTCACAGGGAGGGGGCGCTCTTCCACAGCTGATCCATTTCATTCGTTTTAAGTGGCATCGTCTTTAAAAAGTACAAAAACAAAACAGTATTTTTATTATTATTATAGGCGTGTACTAATATTATGTACAGACGTGTATATTGCTCTACAGATGAATGATATAAAAGGACTTTTATTTTGCGCTAGACTAGTGTCTGTAATAGAACAGTGTTCTTGTCGTTGTGCCTTTTGTAATCAGAACAGCTGACAGCATTAACCTGAATGCCTCTTTAAACACATAAAAAAACAACTCAAAACTCTAAATTCTGCAAAACAATTTTACCAACTGGAAAATAAATCAGAGAAATATAAATTAAGAGATTCCAGAAAAAAAGTCTCTGAAAAACAGGTCGGGTTTAATTAAAGAGTAGAAATTTAACCGCAGACCAAAAACGTCCACAAACAGTCTGCTGCCTCGCCGCCGCCCGTCTGCGACGTCCTGACGCTCCGGAGGCGGGAAGTTTTACAGGTTTAATGAAGGGCTTTAATAAGATTCAGCGCTTTGGTGAAGAAGAGTCAGAACTAAACAGGAGTCGAACGATTCAGAATAAATATCCACAGTGACGCATCGTAATCAGCAACAAAAGAAGAAGAAGAGTCCAACGTTTCCATCCATCCTTCCTTCATCACCTCACCTGTACTCTTTATACACCTTTTGTTCAGTTATCTAAAGTCCAGTCTTTGGGCAGGTAGAGGCAGTGGAGCCGTATTCTGTTACCCTGCAGTTACAACTATACAAAAATAGATACTCAGGAGCCAATTAGTCTAATAAAACTAAAGAAAACCAGCTAAAAATTATATTTTTCCATGTTTCACTAATATATACATACCCATCTTCATATATCTGACTGTAATAAGAGATAAGAGATGACTCGCTCACTGACGATATAAACAACTCTATTATTACTGTACGCTCCAGTTCTGTGTCTATATCTCTATAAACGCACACAAACAAACAAACAAAGCACTGCAGAATTAACATCCTTAATTTATGGAGAGCGGACATTCATACGGACACACTGCTGCTGCGTGAGACGCTGCTGCTGCGTGAGACGCTCCTGCTGCGTGAGACGCTCCTGCTGCGTGAGACGCTCCTGCTGCGTGAGACGCTCCTGCTGCGTGAGACGCTCCTGCTGCGTGAGACGCTCCTGCTGCGTGAGACGCTCCTGCTGCGTGAGACGCTCCTGCAGCTTGGTGAATAAACACAGTGCAGCGGGATGACTCTAGTTTATACAGCACGGAGACACACAGCCGAATGAACGGCTCACAGAACAAAAGAGAATAAAAATAAAATAAACTAAAGGAGGAGGAGGAGGAGGAGGGTCAGTCGAGATAGTTGGTGGTGATGAGAGGAGCGGATCGGTCGTTGGTGAGAGTCCGGCGAAGCTTCACTCCTCGGCGAATCATTTTCAGCATGTCTCCTCCCTCACTGATCGGGGTCTGATCGGGTTCAGCAGCACCGTGCAGGTGCTCCTCACCTGTGGGGTTTGGGTGCTGCTGCTGCTGCAGGCTGTTCTGTTGTTGGAGGTGGTGGATGACGGGCTGGTGCTGTACCGGGTGTTGGGGGGGTTCCTGCTGCTGCTGAGGCAGTTTTTGAGGTGCCTGCTGATGCTGCTGATGTAGTTGTGGGTGTTGTTGGTGTTGTAGTGCTGGGTTGTACTTTTGTTGGTATTGTGGAGGCTGTCGAGTTTCACTGTAGAGCTGCTGATTCTGTTGCAGCTGCTGTTGGTTGTAAAGATGCTGTTGTTGCTGTTGTTGATTGTATTGTTGTTGTTGGTGTGGTTGCTGATTGTACTGCGGTTGTTGTTGCTGCTGCAGGTGTTGTTGGTTATATTGCTGTTGTTGGTTGTGTTGTTGTTGTTTATTTTGGTGCTGTTGATGTTGTTGGTGTTGCTGTTGATTATATTGTTGCTGTTGTTGATGTTGTTGTTGTTGATGTTGTTGGTTGTGTTGGTTGTACTGTTGCTGGTACTGGCGCTGCTGCTGCTGGTGAAGGGCGTACTGCTGCTGTTTGCTGAGTTGGTACAGCTGCTCAGTGCTGCCGGCGGGGGGCTGGCCGGGGAACATGGAGTAGTAGGGTGGAGGCATGGCGCTGAGACTCTGGGTGGAGGTGCAGAGGGTGTGTTTGGCGTGTGCCAGGTCTGAGCCGTGGGTGCGGGGGGTTTGAGCCGGCGCTGGGGGGCACATCGCCTCCTCGCTGCCGCTGCGGGCTGAAGCCAGGCCTACTGTAGACACTGACGGCTTCAGGGGGACCTGAGAGCAGAGAGACGGGAGATCCGTTTATATAAGAGAGACAATTTACACAGAGCAAAAAAGAGTTTGGAGAAAAATGAGGAGTGATGGATGAAAGTTGATGGATCGATATATATCTAACATGCTGGATTATCTAACAAGCCGATATCAGTGTATCAGTCATCAGGCAGCGTAATTATAAACATTTGTTGTAATAACTGTAAAGAGCTTTTAGAGGTTCTGTGAACAACTTCGTGACTAACAGACACCAAACCCAGCTCTAAATGACCTGATCACATTAATTTTCCCAAAAATCATCAGAGCTCCTTATAATCCGGTGCTCCTTATGTATAAATTCTATCAGTCAGGTATTAAGGAGCAGTAAAGACACTCCACTGAAGTACAGAGTTATACAGGAGATTCAGTTCAGTTCACCAGCACCCAGACTGGAGTAGCATTAGCATTAGCCTTAGTGGAAATCTAAGCTTCCTGTAAAGAAACAGAAACACTTAAAAAACATTTTTTTTTAATTCTGTGATCGATCCTGATGTCTCATCACGTGATCAGATCAGGGAGATGCTTATTTTGAGAGAGACGTGTGATGTAGACTCTTCACACACAGCTGCTGGATTTTGGTACCTGTGGGGTGCAGATGGGGATGGGCACGCCGCCGCTGATGGTCCCCCGGCGGATGCTGGGTTTGCTGGATGGTTTTCGGCGGATGGTGGCGGTCTGGGGCTGCAGGAGGGGCTCAGGGTCCACCAGCAGACTGACGGTGGAGGCCGGTCTCTTGTTCTGGAAGAGTTTGCGGTAGTTCTGGCTCAGGTCGCTGTTCCGCGGGATGGTGGAGGACTTATCGAAGTCAGACTGGCTGTGGGTGTCGTCTCCTCCGTGCAGAGAGATGTAGTCATAATCTGGAGAAGAGTGAGGAGCAGGGAGGAGAAACAGAGAAACTACATTAATATTTAAACTGAAAAATATATATATATTATTAATTATATTACTATCCTATTTTTTAATTTCTATTATGAAAACACTGCCTGATGCCTGAGACACTTCTCTACCACAGATCAGGAAATATGTTTAGTCTAAAAACCATCATTAGAAAATTGTTATAAATTGTAGAGAGACACATGCAAGGTTCTGATAGACAGATCAGCCACTTTTTTAATATTTCATATAAATCTGCCTCTCCTGCACAAACACTGTAAATAAATCAAATATATCAGATTCTCTAAATAAACCAGTTCAGACTAAACCCACTGTAAACATGCTCATCCTAAACCCTGGATAGAAACAGTTTAATATTTTTTTTAAATTATGAAATAGTGCTGATTAACAGGTCAGGCATTGGGTGACGGGGCACAGGTCTTCATGCAGTAGTGGAGTTTCTGAGATGTAGAAAAGAAATCGTTCATATAGAAAATGATTTATGATGCAGTAAAAACTTCCACAGGATTCACTTTACAGTGGATAAAAACTGAATGGGAGTGAGAACCTGTAGAACATTATGGATTAAACACACACACACACACACACACACACACACACACGTTGAGGAGTAAACAGCACGGCTCTGTGTGTTTAATAATTCTCAAGATCTGGATGAAATAAAATGAGAAAATTAAATCATTCTGTACAATACCGACCACAAACCTACCATATAGAGGAGGTTCTTTCTTTACAGCTGAAAAAGAACAATAAAGTGGGTTTAACTCGTATAAAAGAGCAGCAACCTGCTGTAAACATGCGACTCTAAACCAGACCATCAGATCAGCTTCAGCTTCAGCACCAATAATCAAAATCACTTTCAAATATTAATGAATATAATAAATCTGACAACATAAAAAAATTGAGTTTACCAACTTAAAGTTAAAACGAAATATGATAAAGTTACCATCATACTAATTATAATAACACAAAGCTACAATTAATAAAGATGAAAATGTAGTCTTAATAACAGCTGTACAGTTTAGTTTTGTCTCTGTGTGGTTTTTAATGTCTTCAGTCAGAGTCGGGCGGTAGAGTGTTGGGGGTGGGGGCTCACCGTGCTGGGACGGGATGGTGTCCTCGGAGCAGGACGGGGTGGTGGTCTGGGTGCTGTAGCCGCTGGAGCAGTGCAGAGAGTCCCGGCTCGTCCGAGGAGCTTCAGAGTTTAATCCTCCGCTCAGAGTCAGCGCCAGCTGCTCCCGCGCTGACTGAGGCTGAGCAGAGACGTGATGAGGAGGGTTATTAAAATCATCTAAAACAGGGGTTCCCAAACTTCTGCTGCTCACGGCCCACCCTGATCCACTGCCAGAGTTACAACACCCCCCAGTTCCTTACAGAACTCTGCCCTTCATTTTAACTCATAAATAACCTAAATAACACACTGATCATCCTGAGATAATCACTACAGGACTGTGTGAAAATCTCTGTTCATTCTGACCTTATTTACAGAATGTGGGAGTGTTTTAGAGTTAAAATAGATCAAACTAATCCAGCTTCTTTTAACAGTGCAGTTTTAGCTTTTACAGATTTGCTTCAACCATTTAACTAAAAAAGATACAGAAACACAGAGAATTCTGTAACTATTAAAAGTAGAAGTTCTTTTATTTAAAGAAATTACAGATTCAGAATCCAGAGAGCGGTGAGTTCTGTTTCTACACCTTCAAATAAAGACTCTTAGAAACTGGAGAAAAAAACTGCTACAGGAAGACGTCTGGCTGACCCACATGGAAACAGCAGCTTTAGCCTTTAGCTCAGATTAACATGATTAAGGACTGAGACTCAGTTTCAGCAGAGAAGAGAAGAATTAGAGTTAATCTGACAGGAGAAGAAGAACTGCAGTAATAAATATATTAATAAGATAAAAATAAAATAATAAAGCAGACTGTCTGGATCATACAGCTCTGATACAGTAAACAATAGGGGTGTTCTAAAACTTTTGACCGGGAGTGTACGTCCACATTCCGCTTCCAAGTTAAAATTAAGTAAATTATAATCCTAGTTAACAACCAGTGGTTTAAACAAATTTATATTAATCAATAATCAAAGCTGTACCTTTCCGGAGGTGGACTGGGCTCGGACCCGCTCTCCGCTGTACGGCAGGTGAGGAGGCGGCATGCCCGTACCGTTCTCTGTTCCCGGAACAGTCTGACCCGCCCAGGACTGAGTGTTCACACCACTCTGATCCTGTAACACACACACACACACACACTCAGCTTTAACACTGTTTACACATCTAATGCACAACTTCACGCGCTGTTCATCCGTCCTGCTGATCACGGTTACAAGACTCAAAACGTCATGCAACACCGACACAGTTCACCCAACATCATCCCACTCAAAACACTTGCAGAGTAGCATCACAGCGCTAACGCTCGGAGGAAAGCGCAGAGACTCGGTTCTGATACATCAGCTCACAGACGCAGCCTTGTGCTGATCCACATCACCCTAGGAGTGATGAGGGGAGAGAGAGCACCATCTACTGTACTGTACCCACCCAGAGAGAGAGCAAGACCAACTGTGCTCTCTTAGGGCTCTGGCAGCTGACGGCAAGCTGAATGACCGGGATTCGAACCAGCTGATCTCCTGATCATAGCAGCAGCTATTCAGTAGGGGCATCCGTTAGCTGATGTAACAGAACTATGAGTTAGTGTTCTCCTTTATGCATCTCTGAGAGGAAGACCGTACTGGCCTTCATCCCCCTGCACTGGATGATCTGCGTATTTCTGATTAGTGCCAGGACTGAATATTACTAAACCGGGAATAAATTATAAATAAAATAAAGATTAGACACACTCTTTCCTCTGTTTGCTTATGATGTCATACGTGATCTGATGTTAGCTGACTGTTTAATGTAACTGACCTTTAACCTTTAAAATTTTATATCATTAACAAAGTACAAACACATGCGCATAAACACGCACACACACCTAACAACATATCAAACAATAACGATCACACACACACACACACGATTCCACTGAGTGTACACCAAGTCAGTGCTCACAGTGGTCCTGTGGCGAAGCCGGGGCCCCCGGGGGCCACGAGAGCCACGTTGGCCAGAGCGAAGAGCTGTGGGAGAATTCCCCTCACTGAGAGAACGAGAACCCCCCTCTCCCCCAACCAAGAGGAGAGGAGTGGGAGAGCGCTGAGAGAGAGAGAGAGAGAGTAAAAGAAAAGAAGCAGAGCAAGAAAGCATGAGACAAAAGAAAGAAAGAAAGAGAGGTGTGAAGTAATGAAGAACAAATGCTTTGTTTCCTTAATAATAAGAAACTTTGGTTATTTATCTGTATATATATATATATATATCAGCATATATGCAGCTGAAACAGGGAACAGCCGAGCGCAAAATCCCAAATTATATTATCAACATTAACATTTTAATATTTTAACATTATTATAGTCATTATAGCTTTTAGAAAAGTGTGTTTTGGGGAGGGGGGGATTTAAGGGGGGGGGGGGGGGTAGTGCACTATAGATTGTTTCTCCTTACATTAATTTTACTTTTATACTTTAAGTAGTTTCAAATCCTTAAAGAGTAAAAAGCTTGAGCTGATGCTTCAACTTCTACAGAAGTATTTTATTAAACTCTAATATCTAAACTTTTACCGAATGAATGGTGATACTTCTCATACCTTTAAATACAGAAAAAAACAGTTATTAAGGAAAAGAGAGGTAGAAGAAGAGATGGAGGTGAAGAAAATGAATAAAAGCAGAATGTATAGAGTGTGGTGGTGCTGGATTATCAGCAGGTGTTTGATGTGCAGCGAGCAGAAGGGGGAATGAACAGGTGAGAGGAGGGAGAGGGAGGGGGTTACCTGTCTGGTCTCTCGGAGGTGAAGTCCGTCCACAGCGCTGGAGATGGAGTCCAGAGAGGGAACATGACGCACTGAGGCGTAGTTACTAAAGACAGACACAGGAGAGGAGATTTTATAAACAAGGTGGAAACAGTGCTGAGCGGTACCAACAAATACATACATCACATTTTCTTTATTATTATTTTTCTCTTTATAGGTTTGTGAATTTGCATGTGTGCATATATATAAGTTTATAAACTGTCCAGCAATAAAATGAAGGTTTGTGGAGATTTTCTGACTGATGTCTGTATTATTTGATTGAGGATTGTTTGTTTGTTATAAACTCATATATCTAATAGATCAATATCTAATAATCAGGTTGATGATCAGGCAGTCTCAGTCGTACCTGCTGATGCTGCTCTTGCGGGACAGTGTGTTGCTGGGGGAGGCAGGGGGGGTTTGGTAAGAGTAGCTGTAGTCTGAGCCCTTCAGATCAAGAATTACCTGCAGAAACAGAAAAACAGAGATAATAGAGTTACAGCAGGACTGAGGGAGGGAGGCTGTAGATAAATGCTGGGTATGAGAACCTGATCTTTACCTGTTCACTGGCAGGTGGTAAAGCGTTTGGTTCTGCAGTCAGACTGCAGAGATCCTCCAGAATCGACTGTAGATGAGTTACCTCCCCGAGCATCCCGATCTCCTCATCCTGACACACAGAGAGAAACACAGAAATAACTATAACACACTCCAACATCAAGAGCTGTGGAGAGTAGAGAGAGTGTGTGTGTGTGTGTGAGAGTGTGTGTGTGTGTGAGAGAGAGAGAGTGTGTGTGTGTGTGTGTGAGAGTGTGTGTGTGAGAGAGAGAGAGAGAGTGTGTGTGTGTGTGTGTGTGTGTGAGAGTGTGTGTGTGAGAGAGAGTGTGTGTGTTTGTGTGTGTGTGTGTGTGAGAGAGTGTGTGTGTGAGAGAGAGAGAGTGTGTGTGTGAGAGAGAGAGAGAGTGTGTGTTTGTGTGTGAGAGAGTGTGTGTGTGTGAGAGAGTGTGTGTGTGTGTGAGAGAGAGAGAGTGTGTGTTTGTGTGTGTGTGTAAACTCACCAGGACAGGTTTCAGCATGGTAACGAAGGAGCAGAATCGTCCTCTCTCCTCTACCAGCGCTCTGCACACAGCTCTCTTCTCCGTCTCCTCCAACTCAGCATAACGAATATTCACATCCTGTAGAGCGCTGTCCAACTGCATCCGCACCTCGTCCTTACCTACACACACACACACACACAATATTATAATATTATATATATATATATATATATATATATATATATATATATATATATATATATATATATATATATATATATAAAACACTGAAAATTATAGAAATGTTATAAAACATTAGAAACTGATTTCCAGAACTTCTGAAATCAGTCAGGAGTTTTTCTTTTTTAGCTGCAGTAATAATCTCTCCACTCCTCCTCCAGCACTGCGCTCACCACCAGGTGGCAGCAAAGCCCTGAAAATTAACCCTGAATTTCTGATTAATAAAAACTCTGGAATTTATCACTTAGCGGAGGCTCACAGAGTCCTCTCACACAGGCATTAAATACAACAAATTAAAACTAAACAAAATAAACAACATAACTAATGAAAATAAGTGGGAAAGTCCTGACTCTGACTCGAAACCCCAGTTTAACTTTATAACTTATAATCATAATAGAAATAAATAAAAAATAGCTTGAATTAATTTGAATTAATTTTAAAGATTTTCCTTTTCTGCTGTACTATAAATAAATCAGCACGTATCAGTTTACAATACCGGCCATATCAGCCGAAGCTAACAAAAAAATCCCCAAAAATATCAATTATCAGCTGATACTGATATAATTCTGATATCACTGTGCATTCCTAATCTGTAGTTTTCCAGTATTAAAGGTAAAGTTAGTATTGTTACTCGTCTCCTCGAGGTATCTGAGGATCAGTAAAGTGAATCAGTAGGTGATATTCTCTCTGAATCTCTAAATCCACAGTTCAGTCCTGATCGTCTCCTGATTCCCGGCTCAGTTTAATAAACTCTATCTGCTCTGAGATCAGCTCTGAATAATCAGATTTACAGTCTGTTTACAGAGAGAGAGAGATGCTCGGCTCCAGCGTTCAGCATGTGAGAAGGGTTTACTCATCACATGACCTAAGCTCTCTCTCTCTCTCTCTCTCCCTCTCTCTCGCTCTCTATTCTTCTTCTTTCATTTTCTCTTTTCATCACTTCTCTTCCTAAATCTGCAGTTTGTTAATTAAGAGTTAATAAAGTTAATTCTGTTTTTAAATATTAGTGTTATAGTAGAGTTAGCTCTTATCACTGCAGATATTGTTTATTTTAGGTCAGTTAGTCTCACTGTTTTAAATGAAGAAGGGAACAAAAGACACATCCTGTTTAAAATCTGTACAACAATATTATACAAAACAAATATTAAAACAATAATAAAAAAATTGCGCTGTATAATTTAGAAGCACCACAGAGACAAGAAACGCTTAGCAATGTGCTGCTAGCAACAGTAGCTTAGCATAGCCAGGCTACAAAGGACCCCCAGGCACATTAAACACACACACACATCTGATTCAGATTAAGGTTTATAATAGTTTTATTGGTCTTCGTCTCGTCTGTTATATTAAAGCAGAGACTGAACCACAGCGAGACTCACCTGAGCAGGTGAGATAAAACCTGCATTAGAAAAGCAGAAGTTCCCACAGGAAGCAGCCATTTAGAACATGAGGGTTTGAAGTATTTTGACATACACTCTTTTTGTGTGTGTGTGAGTGTGTGTGTGTAGTGAGTGTGTGTGTGTGTGGTGAGAGAGTGTGTAGTTGGCTTTGCAGTGCTCAGCATTAGAGCAGCTCAGTAAAAATACACACACACACATTACAAACATTCCTGCAGCAACGCGACAGCTGTGAGCACGAGAACTCACACACACACACACACACACACACACACACACACACACACAAAAACACACACACACACACACACACACACACACACACACACACACACACACACACACACACACACACACACACACACACACACACACTCTTTAATGTGTCATTCATCTCAGGGGCCTTATTACTAACAATAACAAGTGGACCCCTCTCAGATTCAACACACTACACTTACAGCTTTAAACTGCAGTGTAATAATAATATTATTATATAATTACTGCTTCGCTTTATTCATGATGTATGTTTGTGTTTTAATCAGTCAATAAACTAAATCAATTATATCAATGATGACAGATTTTTACAGACTGGAGGAAAATATAAGCTGTAAAATGTGAGATTTTTTTTTTTATTAACTGTCTCTGCTGCTGCTGCTGATAATGCAACAACCAATCAACAGACTGTCGGTGTCGAAGCCTTTAGTCCTGAACCTGAACGGTCTTTCTTCATCCTGCAGCTCTAACTCACCACAGGCAGGGCTGAGAGTTTCAGAACAAACCAGGTAAAGATCAGGACCAGAGTCACCAGAGTCTTTCAGGAAACAGAACTACAGGACACAGAATGTTTCTGATGCGGTACATCAGCCCTTTATATCTTTTACTTTCTGGACTAATTAAACCTTTCTTACTATGTGCATAATCACAAAAATGCTTATTTCAAAATAACAACTATGTACATATTTAGCAGTACATTCAATTTCCCAAATATTTATGAGAAAGATCCGAAATCCTGTCGTTCTTCTCGCTCACTACCGAACTGAAACAGCCTAAAACAGGAGCACGGATATCAGCTCACAGACCATTCCTACCAGAAACCACCACAAAACATACGATAAAAAAATAAAAAAAAGTCACTTAAAGACCTTTAAAAACAAGCAAAAATGTCTTGATTGTTTTGTGTTTAAAACAAAGTCATTTTCTAAGGCATGATTTTGTGCAGGTCTGAATGCTGAATGCTGTTCTGTTAAAGCGGAGGTTAATTCAGGCATTAAATTCAGTTTTCTGACAGCAGGGCTGATATTAGTGGAGCTGAGGGGAGGAAGGTCACACTGAGGGGATTAAACGCAGCTGCTGGTTCCACCAGAACGTTCCTGCAGTTCCAGCATTATTACTGTGTTTCATCATCAGGAGACAACGTGCTTTTCTTAATTTCATCAAATACAAGATAAAACCAGACCTGGAGAACACTCACTCTCACTCACCGTGACCCGATCATACCTGAAACACCTGAGCGCTCTCTGCCCACCGTCTGCAGGAGTTACCTGAGCATGCTACAATCAGAGGACTATGAATAAAGATGATCTGTGAGGCTAAATTAACTAAAATATCAGATTTATCTGTTTACCCACAGAACATAATTCTGTAATATTTGTGGTTCTGGTGCTGTAAAGATGTAATTTAGCTAAAAAATGTTTAGCTTTTGCTCCGTTTGACGTACAGTCTGTAACTCAGAGCTAAAAATGCTGCTGCAGATGAAACTGTTCTTCTACTTTAATGATTTTATCACATGCATTTGCCAATAAAAGAAAACATGAAAACAAGCCATGGAGGAAGCGTCACAGTGTTATTAGCCAATCAGAGACGAGACGTTTGTATGTCCCTCAGAGACTGAGCAGCGACGCAGAGTGTCATTCACACTAATAAACGTAAACGTGACCTGCTGCAGCAGACGCTCACGCAGGGTACACATTAAACACTGTGCTGACTCCATGCAGAAATATAAACAAGCATAGATAATGTTAGCTAACAGGCTAACTGCTAACAGGCTAACTGCTAACAGCACCATGTGTGTGAGATCATGATCCAGCTAAATGAAGCTCAAATCACACAACTAGTAGATAAAGCTACAGATCTGAACACAGTAGAGTGAGGGTTCTGCCCATCAGGTTTAGTAGCTTTGTTTTGCACCTGATTGACCCAGACCACACTCAGTATTTGGTACCACTGTAAATTTAGGATGTTATAATATGATAATTTTGCCTACTTGAAAAATCTGACAGAATTTCTGTTGTTTTCTTCAGTTCAGTGTGTGTCAGGTTGGTGTTCTGATACTGTAACTGGGCCGGACTTTTACTGCAGCACAAATTAATTAACACAAACACACACACACACACACACACACACGATTCACAAAGTGACTGTCACTGCCTGAGACACATTAAGGTGACTAATGTCTCGCTGTTCTAATTACAGTACGTTATGTTTACCCTGCTGTCTGATGTCAAGGAGACAAGATCTAGCTTTTTTATAGAGAGTTTGTTAAAGTTTTTTCAAGAGTTTCTTATTGTTTTAAAACAAAAAATAGACAAAAATAAATTAAAATAAACTGAAAGTAAAGTTAAACCAGCCTAAATATTTGTACAATAATCTTAACAATGATTTCTCATTTCACTTTCACTGAAATATTTAATTGTGCAGTTCAGTAATCACTCTCTCAGAGCTCTTCAGCTATCACAAGTGCAAACATGTAATCTCGTTCCTCTTTCATCAGCAGGTAAATAGATTTTATACTGAGCTGCTCAGAGACGTCGGACCACAGTCGCTCTGTATACTGTAGCGTAACTGTACAGTAAATAAAGCAGGGAGTGTCGGACCGCAGGGTGTTTCCCCAGAGAAACAGAGGACATTTAATACTGTGTGAGACTGAGCTTTACACACTACATAGCCCTTCTCTGATTTTGCTATTTATAGGTTTATATTTGAGTAAAATGAACATTGTTGTTTTATTCTATAAACTACAGACAACATTTCTCCCAAATTACAAATAAAAATATTCTCATTTAGAGCATTTATTTACAGAAAATGAGAAATGACTGAAATAACAAAAAAGATGCAGAGCTTTCAGACCTCAAATAATGCAAAGAAAACAAGTTCATATTCATAAAGTTTTAAGAGTTCAGAAATAATCAATATTTGGTGGAATAACCCTGGTTTTTAATCACAGTTTTTTTTTTCATGCATCTTGGCATCATGTTCTCCTCCACCAGTCTTACACACTGCTTTTGGATAACTTTATGCTGCTTTACTCCTGGTGCAGAAATTGAAGCAATTCAGTTTGGTTTGATGGTTTGTGATGTGGGAGAGGGAGTTCAGATCTCAGTAAACAGTAAATCTACCTGCTGTCTCTGAAACACTGCAGTGAGCAGCTCTACCGTCCTGTACTGCTCACTGCAACAGCGTCAGGTCCCGCAGGTACGTCAGGTACGAGCACTAGAACAGGAGCTGATTCATTTGCATGGTCTCGTATCACCTTTTGACAGAATTTGCGGATGATTTGAATGGGAACCAGGCTACTGTTTTACCTGCAGCTTTAACATTTTAACACTGTTTCTCTCCCACAGAAACACTCGAGCTTTAAACCCAGTTCAGCAAACTGAAGAAATCCTACACTCTTTATACAGTTTTAAACAAAACCATTCTGCCGTTATTACTGAAACCACAGCTCTAATGTTTTTTCGTAAAACAGACTAAATATATAACTAAAATTAAAATGAATCGGCTGAGTGTATCAGACGGCACCGTGCTGATCTCAGATTTCACTGTTTCACAGGTGGGCCAGCTCACCTGAGGTTCCTTTTATGGCAGGTGAGAGACAGGAAAAGGTGTGTCAGCAGGACAACAGAGGGTGTGGCAGTATGAGAGCTGTGCTCAGTGTGTGGCCGTGTCACTACACGCTCCTCATTTACATAAACCTCACATTATCCTCACAGTCTGCTCCCTCTACTGCCCCCCCTTTAATCTAAACCCTGAGATACTTACTTACATTTACCCACATCATCATCATCATCATCATCATCATCATCATCATCATCATCATCACCGTCTCTCTTCTCCTTACCTTTCTTCACCTTCTTCTGCAGCCTGATCGTGTCTGAGGACTTCTTCTTGATGTCGGCTCTAGCTTTCTTATATTCTAAACACAGTGAGAAACAAATAAACAATCAACTACTGACTCAGAAATACCTATTTCTATAACTATATATAGTTATATATAATATATAGCTATTTCAGAACTTTATTCATATAACTAAATTACCTGTTTAACATTTGTATCTAGATATGTGAATGAACAGTGCTATTCATTAATTCAGAGATCATTCCAGAGCAGCAGTGTATACAGGCTACAGGTAAAGGTGATACAAAACCCTTTTCTCTGCAGTAAAATAACTTATTTATATTCTGAAACTCTGATGGATTTGATGGAGATTTTCCTACAGGATTCATGGAGAAGCTGCTCTTAACAACTTCAGATCAGGTTTAAGAGGAATTAACCCAAATTCTGCAGTTTTAACAAAGATATACAAACTAGAAAAGCTGTAATGGTGTGTATTTATTAAATATTGACTTTAAAATGCAATTCTGAAAAGCAACATTTTTATCATTGTGAGTTTATTTAATGTGCTGTAAGATTAAAGCAGTGTGGAGTTTATACCTTTGGCGTGATCTTTATCCAGCTGACCCGACACTTTCTTCCACTCCTCAATCTTCAGCTCCAGAGGACCAATCAGATTATCCATAAGAGCCCTACAATTTACACACACACAGAATTATGAGACTTTAATCTAACACACACTTCACAAATAATAGTGTGTAATATTAGGATGCTACTGTTTGTGCTA